>NC_069499.1:1117934080-1118174080 GCF_027579735.1 Bombina bombina
GCTGTCAATCATCCTGATCGAAGGAGCAGCGGTCTTACTATTCAGCTGCCAATTTGATTCATTCCGAGAGCGAGCGCTGAGAAAGGCGCTATATAAATACTAGTTATTATTATTATTATTATTAAATTCCGTTTCAGACGAGCATGAAACGATGGGCCTCCATTCTATGCTTCATAAATGGAGCCCATTGTCTCTGTTCATTAGGTTGTAGACATTCTGCTTGAAATATGTCAGGTTGCATGTCCTTGTGCTACTTGTGGTGAGTGCGCTGTTCTTCTTCTTCAGCTCTTATTATGTCACACAGGGAGCAAGCTGTGCTTGATGTAACTAGAAGCTGGCCCTGTGCTGGTAGATGAATGCTTGTGTTGTTTGTTCCCACTGTAGAATAAGATTATGCCTCACAGCTATATATAATATTTGTATAATGTATAAAGCTGGATCCTGACCCTCATTTTGTGAATATATGTTTAGGAAATATATATATATATATATATATATATATTATGGCTGCACGATTAATCGCACATGCGATTTAAAACCGCGATTAATCGCCGCGATTTTAAAACCGCAAGAGTCGCAATTTTTTAATAAAAAAAATCCTTAGAAGTGGCTGTAATGCATTGATTTTTATGTGATTTCTTGCAAACTAGCTTCATCTAGTGGTTGCTTTTAGCACACATTTATAAAATGGCTGTTTTACTTTCACTTTCTGTTTGATCTCAGTAGCAGCCGATCAATCTATAGAAGTCTAAAAGCAGAGCCCATGCAGGAATGAAGAGCAGAGAAAGCCACTTACTTATATTTCCCCCTAGGGACGTCTGCGGTCTGAAATTTAGGGTATGTAAACATTATGGAACCTCCCACACAATCTCCTGCTCTCTGAGAAACGGCTCAAATACATAGCAGATGCAGTTAACCCCACGACTGCCAAAAAGGCTAAAACTGCAGTCCCCTCTGCTGCTGGGTTAACTTAACTGCATCTACAATGTATTTGATATCAGCAAAGCACAGCATTTCTGAAAGCAACAGCCCCCCCACCCCTACTGATAGTATGCCTATATTGGATTCCTGGACAGGAGCAGGGCTCATTTTTAGTCAAATTAAAATGTTTAAAAAAAAAAAAAAAAGAATAAATATATATATATATATATATATATATATATATATATATATATATTGTATATTATATATGTGTGTGTGTGTATATATATATATATATATATATATATATATATATATATATAATTGTGTGTGTATGTGGCTTACAATGCTTCATATGTTAATCATACCACTGTCCACAGTTAGAATGACTGTCCAAGAAAACATGACAATGTTGTGTGTCATAAGACCTAATAACTGGCTAGTGGCTACTATTTAATCACATCACAGGCAGCTAATTTTATTTTAACTATTTTTTGTTTTGTATTTCTATGCTCCAAGAGTGTATTGGACATTGAGAAACATGAACATTAAGATTCTGTAGTGTTAAATAAACTTTTTAATGCAAAATTAAGGTGTTATAGTCATTTATAAGAAAATCGCGATTAAATCGCAAACATTAGTTTTTACACAGCATGGCAAGTGCTTTCTTATGTGTACTCTCCAAAGGAAAAAGAAAATTGAGACATTACACTATAAATATAAAATGGTTTAATGAAGAGTAAATTTGAGGAAGGCCCATGTTTGACTCTTTATGATACTCATTCCAATACTTCTGAAATTTTTGGTTACACCAGCTGATAATGATGTGACTAGTTACCAGCAAGGAATATGGGAAACCTGGTAACCTGGTTGAGCAGGTGTTTTAGAAGTATACTAGAACAGGGGCTGACAACCTTTTTATGAGAACTGTGCCAAAGTAATAGTAATAATAATGTTAACATGTGTGCCAGTCTTATATTTTATACAAAGTTTGAAAATAAGGATAAAATACTTATAAATTAATAATGATGATAAGGCTGAAAATTTAGTTTGCTAAATTGATGAGGTTTGGTTCATACACATTAACAATTTGACAGTTCTTCATTTTGAAGCTAAAGTTCTAAGTTGCCAGAATTCTTTCCACACTGAGAACAAAACGTGCATAGACCCACTGTGGCCTAAACGTGCTTAGATGAGTTGATAATGGAATCATTGAGTACATTTAAAAAAGAAAACAAGCCTAGCGTTATAAGTAAAATATGATTTCTGATATCTAATAAGGTCCATAAGGCCATATTCCAAAATGTTATTCTTTGGTACTGATTTATTCTTTAGATATTTTGAAATACTTTGTTCTTTAGTCAGATGGTGAATGTAATTCCTATCGTATTGGATTTTTTTATTTTGCTAAAGTGGACAATCATACTGTGGTAGATGTGCAACCTCTCTACTTCACAGATATTAGCATGTTTGTGCATGCAACTCATTTTATTTTTATTTTACTTATTAACATGCCTCAAAACGAACAAAATATATTTCAATATAATAATTATATATGTACAGGCAGTCCCCAGGTTACAAACAAGATAGATTCTTAAGTTGAATTTGTTTGTAAGTTGGAACAGGCACTTTTTTAGGTGAAACTCTAGCCAAACATTTTTTTAGTTTTGGATAACATAGGGAAAAGTTTGTTTTGCTATCTGTGCCCCTGTTCAGAAAATTTCACATCACTTTCTGTCCTTGTTACAATTTGTTTTGAGTATTTTGGGTTATCCTGGAAAGAAGGATTTGCGATAAAGCTCTTTTTTTCCGTTTGTAACTATGAGTTGTACTTAAGTCGGATGTCTGTAACCAGGGGACTGCCTCTATGTGCAATATTTTGCTTGTCTGGACAAGCAAATTGTCATAAAGAAAAGGTAGATTGGGCTATAACTTTAGATCCTTGGACAAGTAGATTTTTTTAAAATTTCTACGTGCCCTAATGGTTGGACCGTATGTGTGTAAATATATGTATGTATGTAATACCAGATTGTGCACTATTTTTAGTGCAAGGCTGCTACAAAGATAGTGCACCATGGGCTATCAATAGTGCTCCACTTGTGATCTAGGCCAATATGTTTAATAATCTCAGCTTAATGCTTCTCTACTCAGGTAGTCCTGAGGTTTCTAGTGGAGATACCAAAAAGTAGGATCCCCCGTCTGCTTTGTACTTACCCATTTTGTCTTGCTATAGATTCTAGACGATCAGTCATAGCAGATAGTGAAGACACTAAAAGAAAAAGTAGCGTGAACTTAACAATTATTTTACATTCACTGTCTAATACAACTACAGAAAACTTTGACTTTTTGAACATGCAAATACATGGTTTTGCATCTGTTTGTTATCGGTTTCTGCATACAAAGCAGTGAAGAATGTTTATCACTGCAAACACTGCACACACCAGTCATAGCCACCTTTAAAAATGATGCAGAAAAACAAGTGAGATCCACTATTATGCTGCTAAGTCATCTCCCTAGCATACCTACCAATTTATTTAAAGTGATATCTTAAAACAAACCTGTTATAAAGGAGTTTCAGCTCTTTAAAAGTGAAGCTTTATGTCCAAGAAATAAAGATGCATTTTTTAATCATTACAGCATGCTTGAATTCATTACAGCATGCAATTTTAAAGGGACACTGAACCCACATGTTTTTTTCATGATTCAGATAGAGCATGCAATTTTAAGCAACTTTCTAATGTACTCCTTTTATCAATTTTTCTTTGTACTCTTGCTATCTTTATTTGAAAAGGCATCTTAGCTAGCACTTGTTTATTGGTGGGTGCATTTAGCCACCAATCAGCAAGAACAACTCAGGTTGTGAAGCAAAAATGGGACGGTTTCTAAACTTACATTCTTGCTTTTCAAATAAAGATAGCAAGACAATGAAGAAAAATGTATAATAGGAGAAAGTTGCTTAAAATTGCATGCTCTATCTGAATCATGAAAGAAAGAAATTGGGTTCAGTGTCCCTTTAAGACAAGTGACCCTTTAATGCCATGTGGTTAACCCCGTCAAACGGGTTAAACATGTATTAAAGGTATTGCTCAGGAACTCAGTTCTTTGAAGGTCCTGAGCGGTACTTCTACCGATCTTCAGTTAAGCATATTTCCAACTAGCAGCTAGATTCCAGAGTGGTGCACTAACTTGCATGCGAGCGAAAATAGGTTTATCGCGGCTCTTTGCATGCGTCAGAAGTAGTGCATGTATTACAGGTTGAAAGTAAACGCGTTCGCGTGTGCGTAATTTAATTTAATGTGTGTCTGGATAGCACGACTTTAGAGCTCTGGTTAACTGTTACGCTCAACAAAAAAGTTGCACAAAACACATCAAAATTATATTTAAAAGTACAGTTACAATCGTAATAACACTGTCTAATAAAAAATATTTTTAAAAAAATGCATAAAGAAAGTTATAAGGGCTCAAAAGATATGTGGTGTCCAGTGTTAGAAATAAAATGAAAGCAAAGAGCTTAACATAGAGATGCATACATATACATGTCTAAATATGTATGTATGTATATGTATATATATATATACTATATATATATATATATATATATATATATAAAATATAAAATAATCCCAGCCAATGAGTCTTAGTATTGAATATAACAAAATATTTTAATACTTACACATCATGTCATACAAAATCTGACATTGCGTAAATACAAGAAGGAAACCAAAGATGCACTCACACTGATCCACACAAAACCCCAGCCACCAATCCACACATCCACACTCAACATTCATACATAAGAAAAAATACAATGAGTAAAAATAAGCAAATTAATAATAACGTAAATGCACCCCCAGGGCGTCCCCAGGGAGTGAAGGACAGCAGCACCTGTCACATAACCTGTGAAGAAAATTTTATATAATAGTATCACTGCATGAGAATATTGAAAAATAATACTAATAAAAAAGAAAAGAGTTTTTTAGTCATTTGTATCCAGTATGGTTGAAAAATTAATGCCACAAAGATATTACAGTTGAATTTGGGTGTGTAATCTTATGTTGTTATGAAGTCCGGATAATTATAACATGCAATGACCTGTGACAGACTCAGAATGCTGATGGATACTAGTAATGTTAGAAGTCCGTGTTATACAATCACACAGGAATCACCAACTTCCATATGGGCAACCCCCATTTCTGATATGCAAACAGTCAATTGGAAGCGAGGTAAACCCTGGCTGCTAATCCAACCTCACACACTTGTAAGATAATGTATCTTCACTCACGGTAAATACATTCCAGTAACCTAAGAACCCAGGTGCTCCGCATGTAACCCTAACCAGGGGGTTCAATATGGACAGCCACTTCACTTATAATCAATGGGCTGGTATGACATATACTTCACAGATACTCGATGTATAACCCAAACCAGGGGGTTCAATTAAGGTACCTTGTGTGTCGTTGGAAAGATTCCTCGCCGCCAGCCTGGGAAATAACGGTCTATGGTATTACCTGAGTCAGTCCGTATTACCGTGAGACTAAGCAGCAATCTTCGGTGTGGCAATGGATAGAAGTCAGGATATTCCGGATGCTCCCATCTCGCTCTCTCCGTCTAGGAAGCCGTTTACTGTCAGCGTGCAGGGTTGCTCAAACAACACAGGTAAGGACAGGTGTCAGCGTCCACGCTGATTCCGACGCGCGTTTCGGGGACTCCGCCCCTTTGTCAAGGAAATGTACAGGTGCTAGGTAGGAGGTAATATTTAAACAGATATCGCCACAAGCTCATTGGGCTACGTATTCACACCCCTTCCAAATCGCAAGCACACCATGCACGTCACTCTCATTTAGAACTGAATTTAACTGCGGACATGTAGAAGCCTCAAAGATTAGCGTATTAACATTCTATGTCAAAGAAAAACAGAATTTATGCTTACCTGATAAATTACTTTCTCCAACGGTGTGTCCGGTCCACGGCGTCATCCTTACTTGTGGGAATATCTCTTCCCCAACAGGAAATGGCAAAGAGTCCCAGCAAAGCTGGCCATATAGTCCCTCCTAGGCTCCGCCCACCCCAGTCATTCGACCGACGGACAGGAGGAAAAATATAGGAGAAACCATATGGTACCGTGGTGACTGTAGTTAGAGAAAATAATTCATCAGACCTGATGAAAAAAACAGGGCGGGCCGTGGACCGGACACACCATTGGAGAAAGTAATTTATCAGGTAAGCATAAATTCTGTTTTCTCCAACATTGGGGTGTCCGGTCCACGGCGTCATCCTTACTTGTGGGAACCAATACCAAAGCTTTAGGACACGGATGAAAAGAGGGAGCAAATCAGGTTACCTAAACGGAAGGCACCACGGCTTGCAAAACCTTTCTCCCAAAAATAGCCTCCGAAGAAGCAAAAGTATCAAATTTGTAAAATTTGGCAAAAGTGTGCAGTGAAGACCAAGTCGCTGCCTTACATATCTGATCAACAGAAGCCTCGTTCTTGAAGGCCCATGTGGAAGCCACAGCCCTAGTGGAGTGAGCTGTGATTCTTTCAGGAAGCTGCCGTCCGGCAGTCTCGTAAGCCAATCGGATGATGCTTTTAAGCCAAAAGGAAAGAGAGGTAGAAGTCGCTTTTTGACCTCTCCTTTTACCAGAATAGACGACAAACAGAGAAGATGTTTGTCTGAAATATTTTGTAGCTTCTAAATAGAATTTTAGAGCACGGACTACGTCCAAATTGTGTAACAAACGTTCCTTCTTTGAAACTGGATTCGGACACAAAGAAGGTACAACTATCTCCTGGTTAATATTTTTGTTAGAAACAACCTTTGGAAGAAAACCAGGCTTAGTACGCAAAACTACCTTATCTGCATGGAACACCAGATAGGGCGGAGAACACTGCAGAGCAGATAACTCTGAAACTCTTCTAGCAGAAGAAATAGCAACCAAAAACAAAACTTTCCAATATAACAACTTAATATCTATGGAATGTAGAGGTTCAAACGGAACCCCTTGAAGAACTGAAAGAACTAGATTTAAACTCCAGGGAGGAGTCAAAGGTCTGTAAACAGGCTTGATCCTAACCAGAGCCTGAACAAATGCTTGAACATCTGGCATAGCTGCCAGTCGTTTGTGTAGTAAGACAGATAAAGCAGAAATCTGTCCCTTTAGAGAACTCGCAGATAATCCTTTATCCAAACCTTCTTGCAGAAAGGAAAGAATCTTAGGAATTTTTACCTTATTCCAAGGGAATCCCTTGGATTCACACCAGCAGATATATCTTTTCCATATTTTATGGTAAATCTTTCTAGTTACCGGTTTTCTGGCCTGAACCAGAGTATCAATCACCGAATCTGAAAACCCACGCTTTGATAGAATCAAGCGTTCAATCTCCAAGCCGTCAGCTGGAGGGAGACCAGATTTGGATGTTCGAATGGACCCTGAACAAGAAGGTCCTGTCTCAAAGGTAGCTTCCATGGTGGAACCGATGACATATTCACCAGGTCTGCATACCAAGTCCTGCGTGGCCACGCAGGAGCTATCAAGATCACAGAGACCCTCTCCTGTTTGATCCTGGCTACCAGCCTGGGAATGAGAGGAAACGGTGGGAACACATAAGCTAGGTTGAAGGTCCAAGGCGCTACTAGTGCATCCACTAGAGTCGCCTTGGGATCCCTGGATCTGGACCCGTAGCAAGGAACCTTGAAGTTCTGACGAGACGCCATCAGATCCATGTCTGGAATGCCCCATAATTGAGTCAACTGGGCAAAAATCTCCGGATGGAGTTCCCACTCCCCCGGATGGAATGTCTGACGACTCAGATAATCCGCTTCCCAGTTTTCCACACCTGGGATGTGGATCGCAGATAGATGGCAGGAGTGATTCTCCGCCCATTGTATTATTTTGGTTACTTCTTTCATCGCCAGGGAACTCCTTGTTCCCCCCTGATGATTGATATACGCAACAGTCGTCATGTTGTCTGATTGGAATCTTATGAATCTGGCCTTTGCAAGCTGAGGCCAAGCCCTGAGAGCATTGAATATCGCTTAGTTCCAGAATGTTTATCGGGAGAAGAGACTCTTCCCGAGACCATAGTCCCTGAGCTTTCAGGGATTCCCAGACCGCACCCCAACCCACTAGACTGGCGTCGGTCGTGACAATGACCCACTCCGGTCTGCGGAAGCTCATTCCCTGGGATAGGTGGTCCAGGGATATCCACCAACGGAGTGAATCTCTGGTCTTCTGACCTACTTGAATCACTGGAGACAAGTCTGTATAGTCCCCATTCCACTGTTTCAGCATGCACAGTTGTAATGGTCTTAGATGAATTCGCGCAAAAGGAACTATGTCCATTGCTGCAACCATCAACCCTACTACTTCCATGCACCGAGCTATGGAAGGACATGGAACAGAATGAAGAACTTGACAAGCGCTTAGAAGTTTTGACTTTCTGACATCTGTCAGAAAGATGCTCATTTCTAAGGAATCTATTATTGTTCCCAGGAAGGGAACTCTTGTTGACGGAGACAGAGAACTTTTTTCTATTTTCACCTTCCATCCGTGAGATCTGAGAAAGGCCAGAACGATGTCTGTATGAGCCTTTGCTTTTGAAAGGGACAACGCTTGTATTAGAATGTCGTCCAAGTATGGTACTACTGCAATGCCCCTCGGTCTTAGAACCGCTAGAAGGGACCCGAGTACCTTTGTGAAAATCCTTGGAGCAGTGGCTAATCCGAATGGGAGGGCCACAAACTGGTAATGTTTGTCCAGAAAGGCGAACCTTAGGAACTGATGATGTTCTTTGTGGATAGGAATATGTAGGTATGCATCCTTTAGATCCACGGTAGTCATAAATTGACCTTCCTGGATAGTGGGTAGAATCATTCGAATGGTTTCCATTTTGAACGATGGTACCCTTAGAAATTTGTTTAGGATCTTTAAATCCAGAATTGGTCTGAAGGTTCCCTCTTTTTTGGGAACTACAAACAGATTTGAGTAAAATCCCATTCCTTGTTCCGTCATTGGAACTGGGTGTATCACTCCCATCTTTAGCAGGTCTTCTACACAATGTAAGAACGCCTGTCTCTTTATTTGGTTTGAGGATAAGTGAGACATGTGGAACCTTCCCCTTGGGGGTAGTTCCTTGAATTCCAGAAGATAACCCTGAGAAACTATTTCTAGCGTCCAGGGATCCTGAACATCTCTTGCCCAAGCCTGAGCAAAGAGAGAGAGTCTGCCCCCCACTAGATCCGGTCCCGGATCGGGGGCTACTCCTTCATGCTGTTTTGTTAGCGGTAGCAGGCTTCTTGGTCTGCTTACCCTTGTTACAGCCTTGCATCGGTTTCCAGGCTGGTTTGGACTGTGAGGCATTACCCTCTTGCTTAGAGGATGCAGAATTAGAGGCCGGTCCGTTCCTGAAATTATGAAAGGAACGAAAATTAGACTTATTCTTGGTCTTGAAAGGCCTATCTTGTGGGAGGGCGTGGCCCTTTCCCCCAGTGATGTCTGAGATAATCTCTTTCAATTCTGGTCCAAAGAGAGTTTTACCCTTGAAGGGGATGTTAAGCAATTTTGTCTTGGATGATACATCCGCTGACCAAGACTTTAGCCAAAGCGCTCTGCGCGCCACAATTGCAAACCCTGAATTTTTCGCCGCTAATCTAGCTAATTGCAAAGCGGCATCTAAAATAAAAGAGTTAGCCAACTTAAGTGCGTGAACTCTGTCCATAACCTCCTCATATGGAGTCTCTCTACTGAGCGACTTCTCTAGTTCCTCGAACCAGAACCACGCTGCTGTAGTGAGAGGAACAATGCACGAAATGGGTTGTAGAAGGTAACCTTGCTGTACAAAAATCTTTTTAAGCAAACCTTCCAATTTTTTATCCATAGGATCTTTGAAAGCACAACTATCTTCGATAGGAATAGTAGTGCGCTTGTTTAGAGTAGAAACTGCCCCCTCGACCTTAGGGACTGTCTGCCATAAGTCCTTTCTGGGGTCGACCATAGGAAATAATTTCTTAAATATAGGAGGGGGAACAAAAGGTATGCCAGGCTTCTCCCACTCCTTATTCACTATGTCCGCCACCCGCTTGGGTATAGGAAAAGCGTCGGGGTGCACCGGAACCTCTAGGAACTTGTCCATCTTGCATAATTTTTCTGGAATGACCAAGTTGTCACAATCATCCAGAGTAGATAACACCTCCTTAAGCAGTGCGCGGAGATGTTCTAATTTAAATTTAAATGTCACAACATCAGGTTCAGCCTGTTGAGAAATTTTTTCTGAATCTGAAATTTCCCCATCTGACAAAACCTCCCTCATGGCCCCTTCAGATTGGTGTGAGGGTATGACAGAACAATTATCATCAGCGCCCTCCTGCTCTTCAGTGTTTAAAACAGAGCAATCGCGCTTTCTCTGATATGCAGGCATTTTGGATAAAATATTTGCTATGGAGTTATCCATTACAGCCGTCAATTGTTGCATGGTAATAAGCATTGGCGCGCTAGAAGTACTAGGGGCCTCCTGCGTGGGCAAAACTGGCGTAGACACAGAAGGAGATGATGTAGAACCATGTCTACTCCCTTCATCTGAGGAATCATCTTGGGCAATTTCATTATTTGTGGCAGTACTGTCCTTACTTTGTTTGGACGCTATGGCACAATTATCACACAATTTTGAAGGGGGAGACACATTGGCTTTCATACATATAGAACATAGCTTATCTGAAGGCACAGACATGTTAAACAGGCTTAAACTTGTCAATAAAGCACAAAAACCGTTTTAAAACAAAACCGTTACTGTCTCTTTAAATTTTAAACAGAGCACACTTTATTACTGAATATGTGAAAATATATGAAGGAATTGTTCAAAATTTACCAAAATTTCACCACAGTGAAAAGCCGGTTACAGATTTAACCCCTATACAGTCCCAGCTACAGCCTTTGCTGTGACTTTACCAAGCCCAGAGGGGAATACGATACCAAATGACGCCTTCTAGGAACTTTTCCAACTACTCTCAGGTCCTCACACATGCATCTGCATGTCTTGCACTCAAAAACAACTGCGCAGTAAAGGCGCGAAAATGAGGCTCAGCCTACAACTGGGAAGGCCCTTCCTGACTGGAAAAGGTGTCTAACATAGTGCCTGACGTTAAAAAAACGTTCCCCAAGTTTATAAGTGTGAATTATCAGCATAAACATGTATAAAATGTCAAAATAAAGCAATCGATTTAGCCCATAAAAGTGTCTACCAGTTTTATAGCCCATATTAAGCCCTTTATTCTGTTTGAGACTAAGAAAATGGCTTACCGGTCCCCATGAGGGGAAATGACAGCCTTCCAGCATTACACAGTCTTGTTAGAAATATGGCTAGTCATACCTTAAGCAGAAAAGTCTGCTAACTGTTTCCCCCAACTGAAGTTACTTCATCTCAACAGTCCTATGTGGAAACAGCAATCGATTTTAGTTACTGTCTGCTAAAATCATCTTCCTCTCACAAACAGAAATCTTCATCTTTTTCTGTTTCAGAGTAAATAGTACATACCAGCACTATTTTAAAATAACAAACTCTTGATAGTAGAATAAAAAAACTACAACTAAACACCACATACTCTTAACCATCTCCGTGGAGATGTTGCCTGTGCAACGGCAAAGAGAATGACTGGGGTGGGCGGAGCCTAGGAGGGACTATATGGCCAGCTTTGCTGGGACTCTTTGCCATTTCCTGTTGGGGAAGAGATATTCCCACAAGTAAGGATGACGCTGTGGACCGGACACACCAATGTTGGAGAAAACAGAGCAATAAGTGGGTGTGATCCTCGGTCTGTGTGTGACAAGCTAAACTAGACATTATTCACTTGACAACTTTATTGCAAGAAAAAGAAATTAACACCACAGACTAAGCTAATCGAGAGTCACCAAATATTAAAAGCACAAACAACCCCACACTGTTCAGAGCAACATAGCTGTGACCTGAGGGAATTGAACCTGTTTCTATAAACTCCCCTAAGAAAATACATTTTTTATGCTCTCTATTTGAAAAATACCTATCTAAATGAATGGTACCATACAAACAGAGGGTTACCCAGACACAAACAGGATCAATTGTCTCAGTTACTTACCCCACAAGGGACAGCAATCTATCCTAACATATTGTCAACACTGAAATGACCAGTGATGTGGTATTTCATGAGTCTGCACATAAGATTGTAAAGTCAACCCAGTATTCCACAGAGATACTGGAATGTCATATAGCACAAAATTCTCAAAGGGACCCCACTGAGTCCAAAATGAGGCATGCCTTAAGATACAGATATAAGAATAATTGTAGTCCATTAATACACGCTCCCACATTGAGTCTACATAATGCCTGCTATGAAAAAACATAATTTATGCTTACCTGATAAATTTATTTCTCTTGTAGTGTGTTCAGTCCACGGGTCATCCATTACTTATGGGATATATTCTCCTTCCCAACAGGAAGTTGCAAGAGGATCACCCAAGCAGAGCTGCTATATAGCTCCTCCCCTCACATGTCATATCCAGTCATTCGACCGAAACAAGACGAGAAAGGAAAAACTATAGGGTGCAGTGGTGACTGGAGTTTTAATTAAAATTTAGAACTGCCTCAAAAAAAGACAGGGCGGGCCGTGGACTGAACACACTACAAGAGAAATAAATTTATCAGGTAAGCATAAATTATGTTTTCTCTTGTTAAGTGTGTTCAGTCCACGGGTCATCCATTACTTATGGGATACCAATACCAAAGCTAAAGTACACGGATGATGGGAGGGACAAGGCAGGAACATTAAACAGAAGGAACCACTGCCTGTAGAACCTTTCTCCCAAAAACAGCCTCTGAAGAAGCAAAAGTTTCAAATTTGTAAAATTTTGAAAAGGTATGAAGTGAAAACCAATGTTGCAGCGTTGCAAATCTGTTCAACAGAGGCCTCATTTTTAAAGGCCCAGGTGGAAGCCACAGCTCTAGTGGAATGAGCTGTAATTCTTTCAGGAGGCTGCTGTCCAGCAGTCTCATAGGCTAAACGTATTATGCTACGAAGCCAAAAAGAGAGAGAGGTGGCCGAAGCCTTTTGACCTCTCCTCTGACCAGAATAAACGACAAACAGAGAAGAAGTTTGCCGAAAATCTTTAGTTGCCTGTAAGTAGAACTTCAGGGCACGGACTACGTCCAGATTATGCAAAAGACGTTCCTTCTTTGAGGAAGGATTAGGACATAATGATGGAACAACAATCTCTTGATTGATATTCCTGTTAGAAACAACCTTAGGTAAAAACCCAGGTTTAGTACGCAGAACTACCTTGTCTGAATGAAAAATCAGATAAGGAGAATCGCAATGTAAGGCAGATAGCTCAGAGACTCTCCGAGCCAAGGAAATAGCCATCAAAAACAGAACTTTCCAAGATAAAAGCTTGATATCAATGGAATGAAGAGGTTCAAACGAAACACCCTGAAGAACTTTAAGAACCAAGTTTAAGCTCCACGCAGGAGCAACAGTTTTAAACACAGGCTTAATCCTAGCCAAAGCCTGACAAAAGGCCTGGACGTCTGGATTCTCTGCCAGACGTTTGTGTAAAAGAATAGACAGAGCAGAAATCTGTCCCTTTAACGAACTAGCGGATAAACCCTTTTCTAAACCTTCTTGTAGAAAAGCCAATATCCTAGGAATCCTAACCTTACTCCATGAGTAACTCTTGGATTCACACCAATATAAATATTTATGCCATATCTTATGGTAAATTTATCTGGTAACAGGTTTCTGAGCCTGTATTAATGTATCAATTACCGACTCCGAAAAAACACGCTTTGATAGAATCAAGAGTTCAATCTCCATGCAGTCAGCCTCAGAGAAATTAGGCTTGGATGGTTGAAAGGACCCTGAATTAGAAGGTCCTGCCTCAGAGGCAGAGACCATGGCGGACAGGACGACATGTCCACTAGGTCTGCATACCAGGTCCTGCGTGGCCACGCAGGCGCTATCAGAATAACTGATGCTCTCTCCTGTTTGATCCTGGCAATCAGTCGAGGTAGCAACGGAATGGTGGAAACACATAAGCCATGTTGAAAACCCAAGGGGCTGCTAGTGCATCTACCAGCACCGCTCCCGGGTCCCTGGACCTGGATCCGTAACAAGGAAGCTTGGCGTTCTGGTGAGATGCCATGAGATCCAGCTCCGGTTCGCCCCAAAGAAGAATCAGTTGAGCAAACACTTCCGGGTGAAGTTCCCACTCCCCCGGATGAAAGGTCTGGCGACTTAGAAAATCCGCCTCCCAGTTCTCCACGCCTGGGATGTAGATCGCTGACAGATGACAAGAGTGCCCAGCGAATTATCTTTGAGACTTCCAACATCGCTAGGGAACTCCTGGTTCCCCCTTGATGATTGATGTAAGCCACAGTCGTGATGTTGTCCGACTGAAATCTGATGAACCTCAGTGTTGCTAACTGAGGCCAAGCTAGAAGAGCATTGAATATTGCTCTTAACTCCAGAATGTTTATTGGGAGGAGTTTCTCCTCCTGAGTCCACGATCCCTGAGCCTTCAGGGAGTTCCAGACTGCACCCCAGCCTAGTAGGCTGGCATCTGTTGTTACAATCGTCCAATCTGGTCTGCGAAAAGTCATTCCTTTGGACAGATGAACCCGCAACAACCACCAGAGAAGAGAATCTCTGGCCTCCTGGTCCAGATTTAGTAAAGGGGACAGATCTGAGTAATCCCCATTCCACTGACTTAGCATGCATAGTTGCAGTGGTCTGAGATGCATGCGCGCAAATGGCACTATGTCCATTGCCGCGACCATTAAGCCGATTACTTCCATGCACTGAGCTACTGATGGGCTTGGAATGGAATGAAGGACACGGCAAGCATTTAGGATTTTTGATAACCTGGACTCCGTCAGGTAAATCTTCATCTCTACAGAATCTATAAGAGTCCCTAGAAAGGGAACCCTTGTGAGTGGTAACAGAGAACTCTTTTCCATGTTCACTTTCCACCCATGCAACCTCAGAAATGGTAGAACTATCTCTGTATGAGACTTTGCATTTTGAAAACTTGACGCTTGTATCAGAATGTCGTCTAGGTACGGAGCCACCGCTATGCCTCGCGGTCTTAGTACCGCCAGAAGCGAGCCCAGAACCTTTGTAAAAATTCTTGGGGCCGTAGCCAACCCGAAGGGAAGAGCTACAAACTAGTAATGCCTGTCTAGAAAGGCAAACCTTAGGTACCGATAATGATCTTTGTGAATCGGTATGTGAAGGTAAGCATCCTTTAAGTCCACTGTGGTCATATATTGACCCTCTTGGATCATGGGTAGGATTGTTCGAATAGTTTCCATCTTGAACGATGGAACCCTTAGGAATTTGTTTACGATCTTCAGGTCCAAGATTGGCCTGAAGGTTCCCTCTTTTTTGGGAACCACAAACAGATTTGAGTAAAAACCTTGCCCTTGTTCCGTCCGCGGAACCGGGTGGATCACTCCCATTACTAAGAGGTCTTGTACACATCTTAGAAATGCCTCTTTCTTTATTAGATTTGTTGATAACCTTGACAGATGAAATCTCCCTTGTGGAGGAGAAGTTTTGAAGTCCAGAAGGTATCCCTGAGATATTATCTCCAATGCCCAGGGATCCTGGACATCTCTTGCCCAGGCCAGGGCGAAGAGAGAAAGTCTGCCCCCCACTAGATCCGTTTCCGGATAGGGGTCACTTTCTTCATGCTGTCTTAGGGGCAGAAGTAGGTTTTCTGGCCTGCTTGCCCTTGTTCCAGGACTGGTTGCCTTTCCAACCCTGTCTGTAACGAGTAGCAGTCCCTTCCTGTTTTGGAGCTGAGGAAGTTGATGCTGCTCCTGCCTTGAAATTACGAAAGGCACGAAAATTAGACTGTTTGGCCTTTGATTTGGCCCTGTCCTGAGGAAGGGTGTGACCCTTACCACCAGTAATGTCAGCAATAATTTCTTTCAAGCCGGGCCCGAATAAGGTTTGCCCTTTGAAAGGAATATTAAGCAATTTAGATTTAGAAGTTACATCTGCTGACCAGGATTTAAGCCATAGCGTTCTGCGCGCCTGGATGGCGAATCCGGAGTTCTTAGCCGTGAGTTTGGTTAAATGCACAACGGCATCCGAAACAAATGCATTAGCTAGCTTAAGGGCTTTAAGCTTGTTCATAATCTCATCCAATGGTGCTGTGCGAATAGCCTCTTCCAGAGACTCAAACAAGAATGCCGCTGCAGCAGTGACGGGCACAATGCATGCAAGGGGCTGTAATATAAAACCTTGTTGAACAAACATTTTCTTAAGGTAACCTTCTAATTTTTTATCCATTGGATCTGAGAAAGCACAACTATCCTCCACCGGGATAGTGGTACGCTTGGCTAAAGTAGAAACTGCTCCCTCCACCTTAGGGACCGTCTGCCATAAGTCTCGTGTGGTGGCGTCTATTGGGAACATTTTTCTAAATATCGGAGGAGGGGAAAAAGGCACACCGGGTCTATCCCACTCCTTGCTAATAATCTTTGTAAGCCTTTTAGGTATAGGAAAAACGTCAGTACACACCGGTACCGCATAGTATTTATCCAGCCTACATAATTTCTCTGGGATTGCAACCATGTCGCAATCATTCAGAGCCGCTAACACCTCCTCTAGCAATACAAGGAGGTTCTCAAGCTTAAATTTAAAATTTGAAATTTCCGAATCCGGTCTCCCCGGATCAGATCCGTCACCCACAGAATGAAGCTCTCCGTCCTCATGTTCTGCAAATTGTGATGCAGTATCGGACATGGCTCTCGTGTCATCAGCGCGCTCTGTCCTAAACCCAGAGCTATCGCGCTTGCCTCTTAACTCAGGCAAATTAGATAATACTTCTTTCATAACATTAGCCATATCATGCAAAGTGATTTGTAAGGGCCTTGATGTACTTGGCGCCACAATCTCACGCACCTCCTGAGCGGGAGGCGAAGGTACTGACACGTGAGGAGAGTTAGGCGGCATAACTTCCCCCTCGTTGTCTGGTGATAATTTCTTTACCAGTAAAGACTGACTTTTATTTAAAGTAACATCAATACAATTGGTACACATATTTCTATTGGGCTCCACATTGGCTTTTAAACATAATGAACAAGTAGATTCTTCTGTATCAGACATGTTTAAACAGACTAGCAATGAAGGCTAGCAAGCTTGGAAAAAATCTTTCAATAAATTTACAAGCAATAGAAAAAACGCTGCAGCGCTTTTAAAAACACAAAAAAAAACTGTCACAGTTGAAATAACAATGAATTAATTCAGTTATAGCCAACAATTATAACAGTAAATGTATGAATTTAGCAGAGGATTGCACCCACTAGCAAACGGATGATTAACCCCTCAATACCCAAAAAAAACGGATAATCAATTTATGATTTAACGCTTTTATCACAGTCAAACACACTGTCACAGGTCTGCTGTGACTGATTACCTCCCTCAAAAATGAATTTTGAAGACCCCTGAGCTCTCTGGAGACGTCCTGGATCAAGGAGGAAGAAGCAGGAAGACTGTGCTAGAATTTTAACTGCGCAACAAGGTGCTAAAAAGGGCCCCTCCCACTCATATTACAACAGTGGGAGACCTGTTACAACGGTTTCTATGCAGAAATATACGTTAGCCATATGGAAAAAAATCATGCCCAAAAAGATTTATCACCAAAGTACCTCACAAAACGAATAACATGCCAGTAAACGTTTTAAAACAACTTTCCAGTGTTATGCAAAGTTATCACTAAGCCTGCTACCAGTCGCTTCTACTGCAGTTAAGGCTCATACATTGATTTCAGTATTAACAGTATTTTCTCAGTCAAATTCTAGTCCCTAGAAAATAACTCAACTGCGCATACATTTATCAGCCTGATACCAGTCGCTACTACTGCATTAAAGGCTGTACTTACATCATATGGGTAACCGCAGTGTTTTCTTAGTCAATTCCATTCCTAGAAAATATTACTGCACATACCTCATTTGCGGGGAACCCCGCATGCTATTCCCTTTTCTGAAGTTACCCCACTCCTCAGAATGTGCGAGAACAGCCAGTGGATCTTAGTTACGTCTGCTAAGATCATAGAAAACGCAGGCAGATTCTTCTTCTAAATACTGCCTGAGAGAAAAAAAAAACAGCACACTCCGGTGCCATTTTAAAATAATAAACTTTTGATTGAAGAATAATTAGATAAAAAACTCCTATCTCCTCTTGCGACCTCCTTCTTTGTTGAGACTTGCAAGAGAATGACTGGATATGACATGTGAGGGGAGGAGCTATATAGCAGCTCTGCTTGGGTGATCCTCTTGCAACTTACTGTTGGGAAGGAGAATATATCCCATAAGTAATGGATGACCCGTGGACTGAACACACTTAACAAGAGAAATATACCCAAATCACTGCCATCAATTGACATCTCTATCTTGTGAAATGACCTGACATAGTGTTGGCGTTTAGGCATCTATCCCCTTATAGGAAACAATATTCCCTGCACAAAGGATCCATTAATCACCAAAAGATAACGGCACAGGTGTAAAACTTTAGAATTTACTTTATTACTTCTTCTTAAAACATAGCATATTGTTAAAAACACAGCACAAATCTGATAGACATGTCTAACATGTTTCGGCTTCACTTAGCCTTAATCATAGACTCTACTTGTCATAACCAATTGGTGTCTTTTATTTCACTCCCTTTGTGTTAATTGGTTGTCTGTGTTAAGTATTCCTAATTCCTTTTCCCTATTTGTCTGAGGAAACTGGTTGCTTAGTGGTGCTCACCTAAAGGATATTTTATTACATGAACCAATTGATATACTATTTAGTAATGTTAGATAAGATAACATATATGCACAATTCCTTTGCAGTAGTTGCCAATGCTTATAACTGGTTAGCAATGTTTTTAAAAAATGCATTATTTGCTTTTGTTTTAGCAATTCCCATTGCTACCTTTAGCTTTCTATCTTCCTACTCTCATTACATGTATATCCATAGTTTGACATAACTCAATCTTGTGTATGTTTCTATGTATTTGTACACACATATTCCCCATTGTTATTATTATTATTGTGGATTTATCAAACAGAGTTACTGATCAGGTATCAAAGGTGGGGGCACCTTCTAATCCCTCCTAGTTGTTATCAGTGATGTCTATTATAATGTTACCCTTAAAGTAGTGTTTTTATCTATTTGTTGGCATAACTTAGGGGCAGTTTGGAAAATACAAATGGAACACAGTACCTTTGTTATATATTGGATTCTCAATTATTTATTGCCAGTGATTAATGAGATCAGTCTCAATATTTAGGCCTTTCGGCATTCGTGTGTTCAATTTGAAGATCCAAAAAGCCTCCTTTTTGTATAACTCCTTTACTCTATTGCCTCCTCTAGGTTTGTTTTTGATAATATCTATAATCATCCAGGTAAATGTTTTGACACTACCTCCATGTTCATAGATAAAGTGCTTAGATGCCCCTGTTGCTGTCCTCCCTTTCTCAATGTCATTCAAATGTTCACGTATCCGTTCACGTGTCTCTCGTGTCGTACACCCTATATACTGCTTCTGACAAAATGTGCAGGTGATTGCATAAATTGCAAATTCAGAACGACAATTGGTACAGTAGTTACAGTCAAAAACTTGTTGCGTGTAGCATGACTGAAAGACCTTACCACTTGTAGTATATCCACATGCAGTGCAGCCATGTGATCCACATTTATAATGTCCCTTACAGCTAAGCCAACTGCTTTCCTTCTGTGATTTCTTAAGGGCACTAGGTGACACAATGTTGCCTATTGTTAAAGTGATGGTAAAGTCATCTGTTGTGCAGTACATTATCCTTTTTCTTTTACCTTAACTAGCACATCGATGTGCTTATATAAATAAAAAACAATTTATTCACTCTGTAATGATGATTTTATTTCCCCTCCGTAGAGTTTTTTAAACAGCCTCTCTATAATTTTTTCACCGGTGCAGCTTTGATTGACAACGCTTTTAGCCAATCATCAGCTCACCATGCGCCCTATGTAAAATATGAACCGCACGCTCCCGGCATCTACACTAACTCTTTGCTACTTACTGTGCATGCGCACTTCTTACGCTAACTGCGCATTGCTATCTGAGAATACTCAGCTCCTGGTTTTAGCCGATGTAAGTAAACAGTAAATCATTCCTTTCGTAATGATTCACTGTTTGCTTTCATTTCTCTCATCAGCCAGATATTTTTCGATGTCTATATGTTTCAATGTTTGCTTTAATTTCTACCATCAATAATTTCTCTCTTCATATATAAAATAATTGTAAGTATTTTTTGCCCAAAAAATACTTACAATTATTTTATATATGAAGAGAGAAATTATTGATGGTAGAAATTAAAGCAAACATTGAAACATATAGACATCGAAAAATATCTGGCTGATGAGAGAAATGAAAGCAAACAGTGAATCATTACGAAAGGAATGATTTACTGTTTACTTACATCGGCTAAAACCAGGAGCTGAGTATTCTCAGATAGCAATGCGCAGTTAGCGTAAGAAGTGCGCATGCGCAGTAAGTAGCAAAGAGTTAGTGTAGATGCCGGGAGCGTGCGGTTCATATTTTACATAGGGCGCATGGTGAGCTGATGATTGGCTAAAAGCGTTGTCAATCAAAGCTGCACCGGTGAAAAAATTATAGAGAGGCTGTTTAAAAAACTCTACGGAGGGGAAATAAAATCATTATTACAGAGTGAATAAATTGTTTTTTATTTATATAAGCACATCGATGTGCTAGTTAAGGTAAAAGAAAAAGGATTATGTACTGCACAACAGATGACTTTACCATCACTTTAAGTTTCTTTTTGAAACAAATTGGCAACCTTTATCTATCACTCCTTTCAGTGCTTCATCTGCCCTTAAGATTGGCAAATTTTTCTTGATAATCTCACAAACCTCCCTGTACTGATTTGAGTAGTTGGTCACAAATGTAATCTCACTTTGCCTTTTTGTAGCACCTGATGCTTTTGGCTTGAGTAAATCTGCCCTAGAGATTTTTTGTACATCAAAGTAGGCCTTTCGTAAAGGCCCATCCGGTTAGCCCCTGGCCTTAAGTTTTTTCCATAACAACTTGCTTTCTACTTGATAATCTACTTCTCTAGAGCAGTTGCGTTTCAGCCTTATGAACTGTCCCTTTGCCACTCCATAGTTCATATGGCGTGGATGACAGCTCCTTGCATGGAGAAATGCATTAGCCGTAATTGGTTTTACATACAGGGTGGATATTACTGCTCCCTCTGCTCTATCCCCTTCCAATTCAACATCTAAATATGGTACTTTCTTGGTATCAAAGGCATAAGTAAACTGCAAACCAGCGCTATTGCAGATTAGGTATTCCATAAAGGATACACTCTCTGCTTCCGTACCTTACCAAACCATTATCAAATCGTCAATGTAGCGCTTGTATGCTACAATTGAGTCTCTGAAGGGATTGTCATCTGCATAGACGTGGGACAGCTCCCACCAGCCCATATAGATGTTTGCAAAGGCCGGGGCAAATTTTGCCCCCATGGCTGTCCCACGTCTCTGCAGATAAAACAAGCCATCAAACTCAAAATAGTTATGAGTTAATAAAAATAGGAGTGTTCACAAAATGTAACTTTTAAGGTTGGTGTCGTAATCACTGAAGCTGTCTAACATATATTTAACAGCTTCAAGGCCTTCCCTGTGGGGGATAGCTGAATAAAGTCCCACCACGTCTATGGTGAGCCAGTTATAATTTGACTCCCAAACCAATTCTTCTGTTAAATTTAACAAGTGCTTGGTATCTCTTAGAAATGATGGCAGTTTCCAAACGACGGGCTGGAGCAGAGATTCTATCCAGTTAGACAGGGTCTCAAAAAGAGAACCTATACCAGACACTATTGGGCGTCCCTTGACATCCTCCAAGGTCTTATGCACCTTTGGCAAATGGTGGAAGATCGGAGTGACCGGCTCCTCCACCATTAAGTAATCAAAGGTATCCGGATCTATTATCCCAAGCTCCAGCCCGTCGTCCAGCAAACTCCTCATCTCTTTTTGGAAAGACAAAACCGGGTTCCCCCGTAGCACAAGGTACACCTCCTCATCACTGAGTTGTCTCAATGCCTCTTGGACATAGGAGCTTCTATCCATGATTACAATGGAGCCTCCCTTGTCCGAATTCTTTATTACCACATCAACCCTTTGCTTCAGAAGTTTTAGGCCAGCTTTCTGTCTAGCTGTAAGGTTCTCTCTATGGCTTTTTCCCTGTGACTTCAGTACCACTAAATCTTCCTCCACTCTCTTGTGAAATTGTTCTAATATATTCCCTCTGTTTCTAGTGGGGTAGAATGTAGACTTAGGTCTATAGCCTATGTGTGAGTTTTTGGTGTTTTCATGTATATTACTATCCTTTTCCAACTGGTACAAAGATAGAAAATCCACTGCATCCTTGACCTGAAAATAATCATTTTCCACCCGTCTATCAACATTGATTTTAATCTGTGCAGCATCTGACTCAACCAATTCTGTATTGAAAAACTTTTTTAATGTTAATTTGCGAACCAACTTGTTCACATCAAGCAAAGTCTCGAACACATCAAAATCAACTGAGGGTACAAAGTTGAGACCCAACCTAAGTACTTCTAACTCTGATTCTTCTAGTGTGACAGATGATAAGTTTATTATTTTCAAACTCTGTATTTGTTCTTCCTCCCTCTCCTTAATGTGTATCTCTCCCTCTGAGCCTGGGGCTGCTCTCCTCCCTGCATCGTTTGGGGTCTGTGTATCCCACCTCTCCCCATTCCGCCCCCTCCCTGTCCGGCTGCGGCCTCGTGAAAAACCTGCGGCTGCTCTATGTTTACCCCTTGTTTAGGGTGTCCATCTTTCTCTAGAGCTCTGCCATATCTATTTCTACCAGCCTGCTTATGTTTAAGTATGCCTTCATTTGCTTTAGCCTGTGGAAGTTGGGGCTGTGGGTTATGGTGTATTTCTAATGTATGTATCACATCAATATCATTAGTTAATTCGGCCTCATCTGATGAAGGCCCACTGGTCATAAAGTCCACAAACTCTTGTACTTCATATTCATCATTAGACTTAGGGTCCGTGTCTGAGAAAGTCACTTGTTTCTTGGTGTTTGAAGACTGTTGTTGCGTTTGTGTCTCTTTGGGCTCTATGTCACCCCCTTTGTACTGCCTACGTTGTCGTCTGTTTCTTTTATTCTGTTGCGTGTTCTTTAGGTAAACCCTGTTATTGGTATAGTCCTCAGAATCCCTTGTAAATTTACGAAACTTTAATTTATCAATGTCTCTTTTCATATTATCTACAGTTTGTTTAAGTAGATTATCTAGTTTCTCATAGCTGTTATGTCCCACAAAGCTGTTTAGATCTTTTTGTATGTCTTGTATGGAATGTCTTGCCTCAATCAGTTTTTGTTCTTTATGTTTAATTATTAGATGCATAAGCCTTATTGAGCACTCTGTGAGTATGTCATTCCACTCATTAAGAAAAGCATCATCCACCTGAAGGAAAGTTGGCCTTTTCTTTAACCTTAGGCCCCGAGGTATCATATTTAGATCTATATATTTTTCTAGTGATTTTTTGTCCCACCACGTTTGATACTCTCTTATTAGAGCTTTTTCCATTTTTAGAAACACCTCTGAAATTTCCTTAGCTTCATTATCAGGATTGAATATGTCCTTTAATGTGGGTCTGCTTTTTTCCAATTCCTCTAAGGGTAAGAGTGAATAATAATTGCTGGTAGCCATGTTGTATATAAATTACCTTTTAACACTATTGCTCTATTATCAAAATTTGTAGTGTTCAGGTACGAAGTAATAATGAAAAAGATACTTTAAAGTGACTATTATTGTCACTTATTCACATTAGTGCTCATCCCACAGTTGTCACTATGTTATTACAACCTTTAGAAGTGACATTCGTATATATACTGTAATCCAAATGCGTTCTAGTGTCCCTTTAAGTGCTCAGTCCATACCAGAGATAGAGTAAATACCAAAAAGTTGCACACTATGTAGTGAGCTAAAGGAATCTTACCGCTCTCGGTGGCACCCCATCTTCTCCGATCTGTATCCGGATCATTCAATCTCCCTCTGCCGTATTCGGAAGGACAAATGCAGCTAGACGGCTCCCAGCGGCTCTTCACGGCTTACCTACTCCAATACTTCGATTTGAAGGTGCCGACTACTGCCGCTCAGCCTCCTCTCCCCTCACCAGTGTAACGGCGTCTGACGTCACCCGGCCTGTTCGGTCATGTGACTTCCTCTCTGCCTCTGGTGTCGGGGTGTTGCAGAATCCTCCGTTCCGTAGGATCTAGGGAATTTCTCCTTCGGTTGGGGTGTCACCGGTCCTGGCGGCCCGCTTTGGAAATCCTGTGGGATGACCCAGATGCCACTGGGATTTGTTTTACAAAAAAGTTTTACTTAAACCTGGCCGGACGGCACTCTCCTATGCCGTATTGCAGCAATCACCAAAAGATAACGGCACAGGTGTAAAACTTTAGAATTTACTTTATTACTTCTTCTTAAAACATAGCATATTGTTAAAAACACAGCACAAATCTGATAGACATGTCTAACATGTTTCGGCTTCAGTTAGCCTTAATCATAGACTCTACTTGTCATAACCAATTGGTGTCTTTTATTTCACTCCCTTTGTGTTAATTGGTTGTCTGTGTTAAGTATTCCTAATTCCTTTTCCCTATTTGTCTGAGGAAACTGGTTGCTTAGTGGTGCTCACCTAAAGGATATTTTATTACATGAACCAATTGATATACTATTTAGTAATGTTAGATAAGATAACATATATGCACAATTCCTTTGCAGTAGTTGCCAATGCTTATAACTGGTTAGCAATGTTTTTAAAAAATGCATTATTTGCTTTTGTTTTAGCAATTCCCATTGCTACCTTTAGCTTTCTATCTTCCTACTCTCATTACATGTATATCCATAGTTTGACATAACTCAATCTTGTGTATGTTTCTATGTATTTGTACACACATATTCCCCATTGTTATTATTATTATTGTGGATTTATCAAACAGAATTACTGATCAGGTATCAAAGGTGGGGGCACCTTCTAATCCCTCCTAGTTGTTATCAGTGATGTCTATTATAATGTTACCCTTAAAGTAGTGTTTTTATCTACTTGTTGGCATAACTTAGGGGCAGTTTGGAAAATACAAATGGAACACAGTACCTTTGTTATATATTGGATTCTCAATTATTTATTGCCAGTGATTAATGAGATCAGTCTCAATATTTAGGCCTTTCGGCATTCGTGTGTTCAATTTGAAGATCCAAAAAGCCTCCTTTTTGTATAACTCCTTTACTCTACTGCCTCCTCTAGGTTTGTTTTTGATAATATCTATAATCATCCAGGTAAATGTTTTGACACTACCTCCATGTTCATAGATAAAGTGCTTAGATGCCCCTGTTGCTGTCCTCCCTTTCTCAATGTCATTCAAATGTTCACGTATCCGTTCACGTGTCTCTCGTGTCGTACACCCTATATACTGCTTCTGACAAAATGTGCAGGTGATTGCATAAATTGCAAATTCAGAACGACAATTGGTACAGTAGTTACAGTCAAAAACTCGTTGCGTGTAGCATGACTGAAAGACCTTACCACTTGTAGTATATCCACATGCAGTGCAGCCATGTGATCCACATTTATAATGTCCCTTACAGCTAAGCCAACTGCTTTCCTTCTGTGATTTCTTAAGGGCACTAGGTGACACAATGTTGCCTATTGTTAAGTTTCTTTTTGAAACAAATTGGCAACCTTTATCTATCACTCCTTTCAGTGCTTCATCTGCCCTTAAGATTGGCAAATTTTTCTTGATAATCTCACAAACCTCCCTGTACTGATTTGAGTAGTTGGTCACAAATGTAATCTCACTTTGCCTTACCCAAATCACTGCCATCAATTGACATCTCTATCTTGTGAAATGACCTGACATAGTGTTGGCGTTTAGGCATCTCTCACCTTATAGGAAACAATATTCCCTGCACAAAGGATCCATTAACATGGTATATTAAATGAAATTACCCCAAGATATGTCTCTATTGAGACCTTTGGGTGTCATGGTATCAAGTTTCCTAATCCACTGAGCTTCTTTTTAAAAAGTAACTTTTGTCGGTCCCCACCTCTACGCAAAGGGGGTACCCCATAAACAATTTGAAATCTCAGTTGACTTTTATTGTGTGAGAACCTAGTGAAATGGTGAGCCACCGGGGCATCCTCATCATCTTTGCCTATGGCTGCTTTATGTTGGCGTATCCTGTTTCTGGCTGTTTGGGTGGTCTCGAGACAGGATACGCCAACATAAAGCAGCCATAGGCAAAGATGATGAGGATGCCCCGGTGGCTCACCATTTCACTAGGTTCTCACACAATAAAAGTCAACTGAGATTTCAAATTGTTGATGGGGTACCCCCTTTGCGTAGAGGTGGGGACCGACAAAAGTTACTTTTTAAAAAAGAAGCTCAGTGGATTAGGAAACTTGATACCATGACACCCAAAGGTCTCAATAGAGACATATCTTGGGGTAATTTCATTTAATATACCATGTTAATGGATCCTTTGTGCAGGGAATATTGTTTCCTATAAGGTGATAGATGCCTAAACGCCAACACTATGTCAGGTCATTTCACAAGATAGAGATGTCCATTGATGGTAGCGATTTGGGTATATTTTTCATAGCAGGCATTATGTAGACTTAATGTGGGAGTGTGTATTAATGGACTACAATTATTCTTATATCTGTATCTTAAGGCATGCCTCATTTTGGACTCAGTGAGGTCCCTTTGAGAATTTTGTGCTATATGACATTCCAGTATCTCTGTGGAATACTGTGATGACTTTACAATCTTATGTGCAGACTCATGAAATACCACATCACTGGTCATTTCAGTGTTGACAATATGTTAGGATAGATTGCTGTCCCTTGTGGGGTAAGTAACTGAGACAATGGATCCTGTTTGTGTCTGGGTAACCCTCTGTTTGTATGGTACCATTAATTTAGAGCAGTATTTTTCAAATAGAGAGCATAAAAAATGTATTTTCTTAGGGGAGTTTATAGAAACAGGTTCAATTCCCTCAGGTCACAGCTATGTTGCTCTGAACAGTGTGGGGTTGTTTGTGCTTTTAATATTTGGTGACTCTCGATTAGCTTAGTCTGTGGTGTTAATTAATTTCTTTTTCTTGCAATAAAGTTGTCAAGTGAATAATGTCTAGTTTAGCTTGTCACACACAGACCGAGGATCACACCCACTTATTGCTCTGTTTTTCTTTGACATAGAATGTTAATACGCTAATCTTTGAGGCTTCTACATGTCCGCAGTTAAATTCAGTTCTAAATGAGAGTGACGTGCATGGTGTGCTTGCGATTTGGAAGGGGTGTGAATGCGTAGCCCAATGAGCTTGTGGCGATATATCTGTTTAAATATTACCTCCTACCTAGCACCTGTACATTTCCTTGACAAAGGGGCGGAGTCCCCGAAACGCGCGTCGGAATCAGCGTGGACGCTGACACCTGTCCTTACCTGTGTTGTTTGAGCAACCCTGCACGCTGACAGTAAACGGCTTCCTAGACGGAGAGAGCGAGATGGGAGCATCCGGAATATCCTGACTGCTATCCATTGCCACACCGAAGATTGCTGCTTAGTCTCACGGTAATATGGACTGACTCAGGTAATACCATAGACCGTTATTTCCCAGGCTGGAGGCGAGGAATCTTACCAACGACACACAAGGTACCTTAATTGAACACCCTGGTTTGGGTTATACATCGAGTATCTGTGAAGTATATGTCATACCAGCCCATTGATTATAAGTGAAGTGGCTGTCCATAGTGAACCCCCTGGTTAGTGTTACATGCGGAGCACCTGGGTTCTTAGGTTACTAGAATGTATTTACCGTGAGTGAAGATACATTATCTTACAAGTGTGTAAGGTTGGATTAGCAGCCAGGCTTTACCTCGCTTACAATTAACTGTTTGCATATCAGAAGTGGGGGTTGCCCATATGGAAGTTGGTGATTCCTGTGTGATTGTATAACACGGACTTCTAACATTACTAGTTTCCATCAGCATTCTGAGTCTGTCACAGGACATTGCATGTTATAATTATCCGGACTTCATAACAACATAAGATTACACACCCGAATTCAACTGTAATAACTTTGTGGCATTAATTTTTCAACCATACTTGATACAAATTACTAAAAAACTCTTTTCTTTTTTATTAGTATCATTTTTCAATATTCTCATGCAGTGGTACTATTATATAAAATTTTCTTCACAGGTTATGTGACAGGTGCTGCTGTCCGTCACTCCCTGGGGACGCCCTGGGGGTGCATTTACGTTATTATTAATTTGCTTATTTTTACTCATTGTATTTTTTCTTATGTATGAATGTTGAGTGCGGATGTGTGGATTGGTGGCTGGGGTTTTGTGTGGATCAGTGTGAGTGCATCTTTGGTTTCCTCCTTGTATTTACGCAATGTCAGATTGTGTATGACATGATGTGTAAGTATTAAAATATTTTGTTATATTCAATACTAAGACTCATTGGCTGGGATTATTTTATATTATATGATTATTGAGTATTGATACTCTTTAGGTGGTGCTGTCACCCTGTTGTTATATAATATATATATATATATATATATATATTTATATATATGTATTTACAGACATATATAAATACGCAAAAATATATGTATACATAATAGACTATATATATATATATATATATATATATATATATATATATTATATACACACAAGAACCTGAAAACATGTAAAAACATGTTTATGCAATATTCATATTGAATGTGTTAACTATAAATTTACTGTAAATATTTCACATTCCAATGTTCTTCACATAGGGGAATATGCATCTGTATATATCTTTACCTATATATAATCATCTATATATAGGTATAGATATATATTGTACCAAAAAACATATTTGGTACAAACAGAACATATTCTTCTATGTGATAATATGTATTTATGAATAAATAGAACACAATCTTCTTTGTGAGGAACATTGGCATGTGAAACATTAATATATTATGTCAGGTTAGCCAACTTGAGAAAACGCGATTGGGTTTGCGCAACTTGTTGGGTATTTGTTTTTCCCCCACTTTTTTAATATGTTAACATGGTCGCAATATTCTATGTTTGTTTTTTTGTGCACGTCGGGTTAGCACTTGCGCAAAAAAACTTTTTACTTTCATCTTGTAATATGGGCGCTACCCGACACGCACAAATAGCTTACTTCTAGCGGAGTTAACATGCGAGCAGGAAAAATAAATAACATAATCTAGCCCTAGATGGGCTGCCAGGCTCTTATCTAATGTCAAAAATAAATGTTTCTATGACTTCTCTCGTTATACAAAAAAAATAAAAAATTAAAAGGTCCAAAAGTTGTTTTTTTTCTTTTAATTACTACCTAAATTTAGTAGACTTGATATGCACTATTGATATCAAGTCTACTAAAGTCAGCAGGATTTGATACTTTTCAGACCATCATAACATTTATTACCTAGTAAGAAGGTATAAAAATAAAAATGAAACAAGCGTGCCTTACAAATTCTAGGATCCAGAAAGCCATACTTCAGGCCTTAATTTTTAGCTTGATAGAGTTTTTGTTTTCTCTTAGAGCCAGCATCTGAATATTCCAGCTTGCTCATAAGTTCACATACATTTTTTAACCCTAAATTTAAAGGGACAGTGTACCTCTTTTTAATTGTTTAAAAAGAAGATAACACCTTTACTACTTGTTCTCCACCTTTGAACAACCAACATTATAACTATTCTTTATAACCTTTAAACCTCTAGATTTCTGACTGTTTCTAAGCCCTATGCAGGCCGCCTCTTATCTCAGTGCATTTTATCAGCTTTTTACAGCCAGACAGTGCTAGTTCATGTGTACCATATAGATAACATTGTGCTCACTCCTGAGGAGTTAGGCACGAGATAGCACTAATTGCCTAAAATGCCAGTTGGTAAAAAGCACAGAGATAAGGAGGCAGTCTGCAGAGACTTAGATACAAAGGTAAAAACAGAATTTATGTTTACCTGATAAATTTCTTTCTCCTACGGTGTGTCCGGTCCACGGCTTCATCCTTACTTGTGGGATATTCTCATTCCCTACAGGAAATGGCAAAGAGAACACACAGCAAAAGCTGTCCATATAGCCCCCCTCTGGCTCCGCCCCCCAGTCATTCGACCGACGGTTAGGAGAAAAAGGAGAAACCATAAGGTGCCGTGGTGACTGTAGTGTACAGAAAAATAAAAATTTTAAACCTGACTAAAAGCCATGGCGGGCCGTAGACCGGACACACCGTAGGAGAAAGAAATTTATCAGGTAAACATAAATTCTGTTTTCTCCTACATTGGTGTGTCCGGTCCACACTACATCCTTACTTGTGGAAACCAATACCAAAGCTTTAGGACACGGATGAAGGGAGGGAGCAAGTCAGGTAACCTAAACGGAAGGCACCACAGCTTGCAAAACCTTTCTCCCAAAAACAGCCTCCGAAGAAGCATAAGTATCGAATTTGTAAAATTTAGCAAAAGTATGCAGAGAAGACCAAGTCGCTGCCTTACAGATCTGTTCAACAGAAGCCTCATTCTTGAAGGCCCATGTGGAAGCCACAGCTCTAGTAGAGTGAGCTGTAATTCGTTCAGGAGGCTGCCGGCCGGCAGTCTCATAGGCCAAACGGATGATGCTTTTTAGCCAAAAGGAAAGAGAGGTAGCAGTAGCTTTCTGACCTCTCCTCTTACCAGAATAGACGACAAACAAAGAAGATGTCTGTCTGAAATCCTTTGTTGCTTCGAAATAGAATTTTAAAGCACGAACTACATCTAAGTTATGTAACAAACGTTCCTTCTTCGAAACTGGATTCGGACACAGAGAAGGAACAACTATTTCCTGGTTAATATTCCTATTGGAAACCACCTTTGGAAGAAAACCAGGCTTAGTACGTAAAACTACCTTATCTGTATGGAATACCAGATAGGGTGAAGTACACTGCAAAGCAGACAATTCGGAAACTCTTCTAGCAGAAGAAATAGCAACCAAAAACAGAACTTTCCAAGATAGTAATTTAATATCTATGGAATGCAAAGGTTCAAACGGAACCCCTTGAAGAACTGAAAGAACACTAAATTTAGACTCCATGGAGGAGTTATAGGTCTGTAGACAGGCTTGATTCTAACTAATGCCTGTACAAACGCCTGTACATCTGGCACGGCTGCCAGACGTTTGTGCAACAAGACAGACAGAGCAGATATCTGTCCTTTTAGAGAACTAGCTGACAAACCTTTATCCAAACCCTCTTGGAGAAAGGAAAGTATCCTAGGAATTCTAATTTTACTCCAAGAGTATCCCTTGGATTCGCACCAACAGATATATTTTTGCCATATCTTATGGTAAATTTTCCTAGTCACGGGTTTTCTGGCCTGAACCAGAGTATCTATAACCGAATCTTAAAACCCACGCTTAGATAGAATCAAGCGTTCAATTTCCAAGCAGTCAGTTGCAGAGAGACTAGATTTGGATGTTCGAATGGACCTTATACTAGAAGATCCTGTCTCAAAGGTAGCTTCCATGGTGGAGCCGATGACATATTCACCAGGTCTGCATACCAAGTCCTGCGTGGCCATGCAGGAGCTATTAGAATCACCGAGGCCTTCTCCTGTTTGATCCTGGCTACAAGCCTGGGAAGGAGAGGGAACGGTGGAAACACATAAGCTAGATTGAACGACCAAGGCGCCACCAATGCATCTACTAGTGTCGCCTTGGGATCCCTGGATCTGGACCCGTAGAGAGGAACCTTGGAGTTCTGACGAGACGCCATCAGATCCATATCTGGAATGCCCCATAGTTGAGTTAACTGGGCAAAGACCTCCGGGTGACTCAAATAATCCGCCTCCCAGTTGTCTACTCCTGGGATGTGAATTGCAGATAGATGGCAGGAGTGATCCTCCGCCCATTTGATGATCTTGGATACCTCTCTCATCGCCAAGGAACTCTTTGTTCCCCCCTGATGATTGATGTACGCTACAGTCGTCATGTTGTCCGACTGAAATCTTATGAACCTGGCCTTCGCTAGTTGAGGCCAAGCCAGGAGCGCATTGAATATCGCTCTCAGTTCCAAAATGTTTATCGGGAGAAGAGACTCTTCCCGAGACCATAGACCCTGAGCTTTCAGGGAGCCCCAGACCGCGCCCCAGCCTAAGAGACTGGCGTCGGTCGTGACAATGATCCACTCTGGTCTGCGGAAACTCATTCCCTGAGACAGGTGATCCTGAGTCAACCACCAGAGGAGTGAGTCTCTGGTTACCTGGTCCACTTGAATCTGGGGAGACAAGTCTGCATAATCCCCATTCCACTGTTTGAGCATGCACAGTTGCAATGGTCTTAAATGAATTCGAGCAAAAGGAACCACGTCCATTGCCGCAACCATTAGTCCTATTACCTCCATGCACTGAGCTATGGAGGGCTGAGTAATAGATTGAAGAACTCGACAAGCGTTTAGAAGCTTTGACTTTCTGACCTGTCAGAAAAATCTTCATTTCCACAGAGTCTATTATTGTTCCCAGAAAGGGAACCCTTGTGGACGGGGACAGGGAACTCTTTTCTATGTTCACCTTCCACCCGTGAGACCTGAGAAAGGCTAAAACAATGTCTGTATGAGCCCTTGCTTTGGAAAGGGACGACGCTTGAATTAGAATGTCGTCTAGGTAAGGTGCTACTACAATGCCCCTTGGCCTTAGGACCGCTAGAAGGGAACCTAGCACCTTTGTGAAAATTCTGGGAGCAGTGGCTAAAACGAACGGAAGAGCCACGAACTGGTAATGTTTGTCCAGAAAGGCGAACCTCAGGAACTGATGATGATCTTTGTGGATAGGAATATGCAGGTACGCATCCTTTAAGTCCACGGTAGTCATATATTGACCCTCCTGGATCGTTGGTAAAATCGTCCAAATGGTTTCCATTTTGAATGATGGAACTCTGAGGAATTTGTTTAGAATTTTTAAATCCAGAATTGGCCTGAAAGTTCCTTCTTTTTTGGGAACTACAAACAGGTTTGAGTAAAAACCCAGACCTTGTTCCGCTGTTGGAATTGGGTGTATCACTCCCATCTTTAATAGGTCTCCTACGAAACGTAAGAATGCCTGTCTCTTTATCTGGTCTAAAGATAAGAGAGACATGTGGAACCTTCCCCTTGGAGGAAGTTCCTTGAACTCTAGAAGATACCCCTGAGAGACAATTTCTAGTGCCCAGGGATCCAGAACATCTCTTGCCCAAGCCTGAGCAAAGAGATAAAGTCTGCCCCCTACTAGATCCGGTCCCGGATCGGGGGCTACCCTTGTTCCAGCCTTGCAATGGTTTCCATGCTGGTTTAGGCTGGGAAGCGTTACCCTCTTGTCTAGAGGCTGCAGAGTTAGGAGCCGGTCCGTTCCTGAAATTGCGAAAGGAACGAAAATTAGACTTATTCTAAGCCTTGAAAGGCCTATCCTGTGGGAGGGCATGGCCCTTTCCCCCAGTGATGTCTGAAATAATCTCCTTCAATTCTGGCCCGAAAAGGGTCTTACCTTTGAAAGGAATATTAAGCAATTTTGTTTTGGACGACACATCTGCCGACCAAGATTTTAGCCAAAGCGCCCTGCGCGCCACTATTGCAAAACCTGAATTTTTCGCCGCTAATTTAGCCAATTGAAAAGCGGCATCCAAAATAAAGGAATTATCCAACTTTAGTGCGTGAATTCTGTCCATGACTTCATCATATGGAGTCTCCTTTTGGAGCGAATTTTCTAGTTCATCGAACCAAAAAGACGCTGCCGTGGTGACAGGAATAATGCACGAAATTGGTTGAAGAAGGAAACCTTGCTGAACAAAAATCTTTTTAAGCAATCCTTCCAATTTTTTATCCATAGGATCTTTGAAAGCGCAACTGTCCTCTATAGGAATAGTCGTGCGCTTAGCTAACGTTGAAACTGCCCCCTCTACCTTAGGGACCGTTTGCCATGCATCCCTTCTGGGGTCGACAATGGGGAACATTTTCTTAAATATAGGAGGGGGAACAAAAGGTACACCTGGCTTCTCCCACTCCTTAGTCACTATGTCCGCCACCCTCTTGGGTATCGGAAAAGCATCAGCGTGCACTGGGACCTCTAAGAATTTGTCCATTTTGCACAACTTCTCTGGAATCACCAAAGAATCACAATCATCAAGGGTAGCTAGCACCTCCTTAAGCAGGGCGCGGAGATGTTCTAGCTTAAATTTAAATGCCACGATATCAGGTTCTGCCTGCTGAGAAATTTTTCCTGAGTCAGAAATTTCTCCCTCAGACAGACCCTCCCTCACTGCCAACTCAGATTGATGTGAGGGTATAACAGATAAATTATCATCATCGCCTACTTGCTCATCCTCTGTATTTAAAACTGAGCAATCACGCTTTCTAGGAAATGCTGGCAGTTTGGATAAAAGAGCTGCTATAGAATTATCCACTACTGCTGTTAATTGCTGCATAGTAACAAGCATTGGCGCGCTAGATGTACTAGGTATCGCCAGCGCGGGCAAAGCTGGTGTTGACACAGAAGGAGAGGATGATGAACTATCCCCACTACCTTCATTTAAAGAATCATCTTGGGCAACATTATTAAATGTGACAGTACTGTCCTTACTTTGTTTGGACGCCATGGCACAATTTGCACATACATTAAATGGGGGAACCACCTTGGCCTCCATACACACAGAACATATGCTATCTGAAGGTACAGACATGTTAGACAGACTTAGGCAGGCTTTTAATGCAATAAAAACAATTTTAAACAAAACCGTTACTGTCTCTTTAAATAATAAAAAGGGCACACTTTATTTCTGAATGATCGAAAAACTATCAAAGAAATATCCGATCTTTATGAAATTTATACCCCAGTGTCTTAATGCTTTGAAAGTATTGCACACCAAATGTCAAGTCTTTTAACCCTTAAATGAGCAAACCGGAGCTAATAATCTCAATTTACCGGTTTAAACACACTACAGTCCCAGCCACAGACTTTGCTGTGGCTTTTACCTTCCTTAGGGGTTATTCACCACAGTAATAAGCCTCTCTGAGTCCTTTTCTAAGCCACTGGACCCTCTCACGTGAAGCTGCATGCACTGCTTAGAGAAAGTAACTGCGCATCTGAGGCGCGAAAACAGAATTTATGCTTACCTGATAAATTACTTTCTCCAACGGTGCGTCCGGTCCACGGCGTCATCCTTACTTGTGGGGAATATCTCTTCCCCAACAGGAAATGGCAAAGAGTCCCAGCAAAGCTGGCCACATAGTCCCTCCTAGGCTCCGCCCACCCCAGTCATTCGACCGACGGACAGGAGGAAAAAAATAGGAGAAACCATAGGGTGCCGTGGTGACTGTAGTTAGAGAAAATAATTCATCAAACCTGATTAAAAAACCAGGGCGGGCCGTGGACCGGACACACCGTTGGAGAAAGTAATTTATCAGGTAAGCATAAATTCTGTTTTCTCCAACATTGGTGTGTCCGGTCCACGGCGTCATCCTTACTTGTGGGAACCAATACCAAAGCTTTAGGACACGGATGAAGAGAGGGAGAAAATCAGGTTACCTAAACGGAAGGCACCACGGCTTGCAAAACCTTTCTCCCAAAAATAGCCTCCGAAGAAGCAAAAGTATCAAATTTGTAAAATTTGGCAAAAGTGTGCAGTGAAGACCAAGTCGCTGCCTTACATATCTGATCAACAGAAGCCTCGTTCTTGAAGACCCATGTGGAAGCCACAGCCCTAGTAGAGTGAGCTGTGATTCGTTCAGGAGGCTGCCGTCCGACAGTCTCATAAGCCAATCGGATGATGCTTTTAAGCCAAAAGGAAAGAGAGGTAGAAGTTGCTTTTTGACCTCTCCTTTTACCAGAATAGACGACAAACAGAGATGTTTGTCTGAACTCTTTTGTAGCTTCTAAGTAGAATTTTAGAGCACGGACTACATCTAAATTGTGTAGCAAACGTTCCTTCTTTGAAACTGGATTCGGACACAAAGAAGGTACAACTATCTCCTGGTTAATATTTTTGTTGGAAACAACCTTTGGAAGAAAACCAGGCTTAGTACGCAAAACAACCTTATCTGAATGGAACACCAGATAGGGCTGAGTACACTGCAGAGCAGATAACTCAGAAACTCTTCTAGCAGAAGAAATAGCAACCAAAAACAAAACTTTCCAAGATAACAACTTAATATCTATGGAATGTAAAGGTTCAAACGGAACCCCTTGAAGAACTGAAAGAACTAGATTTAAACTCCAGGGAGGAGTCAAAGGTCTGTAAACAGGCTTGATCCTAACCAGAGCCTGAACAAATGCTTGAACATCTGGCACAGCTGCCAGTCGTTTGTGTAGTAAGACAGATAAGGCAGAAATCTGTCCCTTTAGAGAACTCGCAGATAATCCTTTATCCAAACCTTCTTGTAGAAAGGAAAGGATCTTAGGAATCTTTATCTTATTCCATGGGAATCCCTTGGATTCACACCAGCAGATATATCTTTTCCATATTTTATGGTAAATTTTTCTAGTTACCGGTTTTCTGGCTTGAACCAGAGCATCTATCACAGAATCTGAAAATCCACGCTTTGATAGAATCAAGCGTTCAATCTCCAAGCCGTCAGCTGGAGGGAGACCAGATTTGGATGTTCGACTGGACCCTGTACAAGAAGGTCCTGTCTCAAAGGTAGCTTCCATGGTGGAGCCGATGACATATTCACCAGGTATGCATACCAAGTCCTGCGTGGCCACGCAGGAGCTATCAAGATCACCGAGGCCCTCTCCTGCTTGATCCTGGCTACCAGCCTGGGAATGAGAGGAAACGGTGGAAACACATAAGCTAGGTTGAAGGTCCAAGGCGCTACTAGTGCATCCACTAGAGTCGCCTTGGGATCCCTGGATCTGGACCCGTAGCAAGGAACCTTGAAGTTCTGACGAGACGCCATCAGATCCATGTCTGGAATGCCCCATAATTTGGTAAACTGGGCAAATATCTCCGGGTGGAGTTCCCACTCCCCCGGATGGAAAGTCTGACGACTCAGATAATCCGCCTCCCAGTTTTCCACTCCTGGGATGTGGATCACAGATAGGTGACAGGAGTGATCCTCCGCCCATTGCATTATTTTGGTCACTTCTTTCATCGCCAGGGAACTCCTTGTTCCCCCCTGATGATTGACATAAGCAACAGTCGTCATGTTGTCTGATTGGAATCTTATGAATCTGACCTTTGCTAGCTGAGGCCAAGCCCTGAGAGCATTGAATATCGCTCTTAGTTCCAGAATGTTTATCGGGAGAAGAGACTCTTCCCGAGACCATAGTCCCTGAGCTTTCAGGGATTCCCAGACCGCGCCCCAGCCCACTAGACTGGCGTCGGTCGTGACGATGACCCACTCGGGTCTGCGGAAGCTCATTCCCTGGGATAAGTGGTCCAGGGTTAGCCACCAACGGAGTGAATCTCTGGTCTTCTGATCTACTTGAATCACTGGAGACAAGTCTGTATAGTCCCCATTCCACTGTTTCAGCATGCACAGTTGTAATGGTCTTAGATGAATTCGCGCAAAAGGAACTATGTCCATTGCTGCAACCATCAACCCTACTACTTCCATGCACTGAGCTATGGAAGGACGTGGAACTAAATGAAGAACTTGACAAGCGCTTAGAAGTTTTGACTTTCTGACATCTGTCAGAAAAATCCTCATTTCTAAAGAATCTATTATTGTTCCCAAGAAGGGAACTCTTGTCGACGGAGACAGAGAACTTTTTTCTATGTTCACCTTCCATCCGTGAGATCTGAGAAAGGCCAGAACGATGTCTGTATGAGCCTTTGCCTTTGAAAGGGACGACGCTTGTATTAGAATGTTGTCCAAGTATGGTACTACTGCAATACCCCTCGGTCTTAGAACCGCTAGAAGGGACCCGAGTACCTTTGTGAAAATCCTTGGAGCAGTGGCTAACCCGAATGGGAGGGCCACAAACTGGTAATGTTTGTCCAGAAAGGCGAACCTTAGGAACTGATGATGTTCTTTGTGGATAGGAATATGTAGGTACGCATCCTTTAGATCCACGGTAGTCATAAATTGACCTTCCTGGATTGTAGGTAGAATCATTCAAATGGTTTCCATTTTGAACGATGGTACTCTGAGAAATTTGTTTAGGATTTTTAAATCCAGAATTGGTCTGAAGGTTCCCTCTTTTTTGGGAACTACGAACAGATTTGAGTAAAATCCCATTCCTTGTTCAGCCATTGGAACTGGGTGTATCACTCCCATCTTTAACAGATCTTCTACACAATGTAAGAATACCCGTCTCTTTATTTGGTTTGAGGATAAGTGAGATATGTGAAACCTTCCCCTTGGGGGTAGTTCCTTGAATTCCAGAAGATAACCCTGAGAAACTATTTCTAGCGTCCAGGGATCCTGAACATCTCTTGCCCAAGCCTGAGCAAAGAGAGAGAGTCTGCCCCCCACTAGATCCGGTCCCGGATCGGGGGCTACTCCTTCATGCTGTTTTGTTAGCAGCAGCAGGTTTCTTGGCCTGCTTACCCTTGTTCCAGCCTTGCATTGGTTTCCAGGCTGGTTTGGTCTGTGAAGCATTACCCTCTTGCTTAGAGGATGCAAAATTAGAGGCCGGTCCGTTCCTGAAATTACGAAAGGAACGAAAATTAGACTTATTCTTGGCTTTGAAAGGCCTATCTTGTGGGAGGGCGTGGCCCTTTCCCCCAGTGATGTCTGAGATAATCTCTTTCAATTCTGGCCCAAAGAGAGTTTTACCCTTGAAGGGGATATTAAGCAATTTTGTCTTGGATGATACATCCGCTGACCAAGACTTTAGCCAAAGCGCTCTGCGCGCCACAATTGCAAACCCTGAATTTTTCGCCGCTAATCTAGCTAATTGCAAAGCGGCATCTAAAATAAAAGAATTAGCCAACTTAAGTGCGTGAACTCTGTCCATAACCTCCTCATATGGAGTCTCTCTACTGAGCGACTTTTCTAGTTCCTCGAACCAGAACCACGCTGCTGTAGTGACAGGAACAATGCACGAAATGGGTTGTAGAAGGTAACCTTGCTGTACAAAAATCTTTTTAAGCAAACCCTCCAATTTTTTATCCATAGGATCTTTGAAAGCACAATTATCCTCGATAGGAATAGTAGTGCGCTTGTTTAGAGTAGAAACTGCCCCCTCGACCTTAGGGACTGTCTGCCATAAGTCCTTTCTGGGGTCGACCATAGGAAATAATTTCTTAAATATAGGAGGGGGGACAAAAGGTATGCCGGGCTTCTCCCACTCCTTATTCACTATGTCCGCCACCCGCTTGGGTATAGGAAAAGCGTCGGGGTGCACCGGAACCTCTAGAAACTTGTCCATCTTGCATAATTTTTTTGGAATGACCAGGTTGTCACAATCATCCAGAGTAGATAACACCTCCTTAAGCAGTGCGCGGAGATGCTCTAATTTAAATTTAAATGTCACAACATCAGGTTCAGCCTGTTGAGAAATTTTTCCTGAATCTGAAATTTCCCCATCTTACAAAACCTCCCTCATGGCCCCTTCAGATTGGTGTGAGGGTATGACAGAGCAATTATCATCAGCGCCCTCTTGCTCTTCAGTGTTTAAAACAGAGCAATCGCGCTTTCTCTGATATGCAGGCATTTTGGATAAAATATTTGCTATGGAGTTATCCATTACTGCCGTCAATTGTTGCATAGTAATAAGCATTGGCGCGCTAGAAGTACTAGGGGCCTCCTGCGTGGGCAAAACTGGTATAGACACAGAAGGAGATGATGTAGAACCATGTCTACTCCCTTCATCTGATGAATCATCTTGGGCAACTTCATTATCTGTGGCAGTACTGTCCTTACTTTGTTTGGACGCTATGGCACAATTATCACACAATTTTGAAGGGGGAGACACATTGACTTTCATACATATAGAACATAGCTTATCTGAAGGTACAGACATGTTAAACAGGCTTAAACTTGTCAATAAAGCACAAAAACCGTTTTAAAACAAAACCGTTACTGTCTCTTTAAATTTTAAACAGCACACTTTATTACTGAATATGTGAAAAAATATGAAGGAATTGTTCAAAATTTACCAAATTTTCACCACACTGTCTTAAAGCATTCAAAGTATTGCACACCAATTTTCAGAGCTTTAACCCTTAAAATAACGAAACCGGAGCCGGTTACAGTTTTAACCCCTCTACAGTCCCAGCTACAGCCTTTGCTGCGACTTTACCAAACCCAGGGGGGAATACGATACCAAATTAAGCCTTCTAAGAACTTTTCCAACTACTTTCAGATCCTCACACATGCATCTGCATGTCTTGCTCTCAAAAGTAACTGCGCAGTAATGGCGCGAAAATGAGGCTCAGCCTACAACTGGGAAGGCCCTTCCTGACTGGAAAAGGTGTCTAACACAGTGCCTGACGTTAAAAAACGTTCCCCAAGTTTATAAGTGTGAAATACCAGCATAAACATGTATAAAATGTCCAAATAAAGCAATCGATTTTCCCCATAAAAGTGTCTACCAGTTTTATAGCCCATATTAAGCCCTTTATTCTGTTTGAGACTAAGAAAATGGCTTACCGGTCCCCATGAGGGGAAATGACAGCCTTCCAGCTTTACACAGTCTTGTTAGAAATATGGCTAGTCATACCTTAAGCAGAAAAGTCTGCTAACTGTTTCCCCCAACTGAAGTCTCAACAGTCCTATGTGGAAACAGCAAACGATTTTAGTTACTGTCTGCTAAAATCATCTTCCTCTCACAAACAGAATTCTTCCTCTTTTTCTGTTTCAGAGTAAATAGTACATACCAGCACTATTTTAAAATAACAAACTCTTGATAGTAGAATAAAAAAACTACAACTAAACACCACATACTCTTAACCATCTCCGTGGAGATGTATATTACTATAACAGTGGTGATTATGCAAAACTGGGGAATGGGTAATAAAGGGATTGTCTATTTTTTTAAACAATAACAATTTTCTGGTAGACTGCACCTTTAAAAAAGTTTTCAAATAGGAGATGAAAACTGTGGCTTAATGTCTAAATGCTTTAAACAAATTTTTAATAATGCTATATGCTCCCATCCATCCTAAAATCACCTTGACATGTGAAAAAAATATTCTAGTCACGGTACTTACTATATCTTCTTTATGAATCAGATGAAACTAACAACATACTATGGCTATGTGAGTTTCCATCACCCTATCAGCCTCTTAATGTTTAGTGAATTTTAGACAGTCATAAAAGGGGCAGTGAAGTCAAAATTAAACTTTCTTGATTCAGACGGAGAATGCATTTTTAAACAAAGTTCCAAATCATTTCTATTATCAAAGTTGCTTTGTTCTCTTGGTATTCTTTGTTGAAGACTAAGCCTAGGTAGGCTGATAAAAGCTCAGGAGTATGCACATGTCAATAGCTGTCTATAGTAGCAGTGTTTATAACTATGTATAACACTGCTATAATCAGTGTTGCAAACAGAACTAAGCAAAATTGATAACAGAAGTAAATTGGAAATGTATTTAAAATGTCATACTCTATTCAGTCAATTTAAATTTCACTATACTGTCCCTTTAAACCAAATACTCAGAGGTTAATTACTATCTATATGTCTGCAGATTAGTGGGTTGGACACAACAATCGTAATACACTTATCCTGCTTAAATTACTGATGGTTACAGAACCTTAAATCCCCTCTGTTTTAAGTCCTGCTTAAAGGGACAGTGTACTTTAAATGCCCTCTCTTAATGTGATGCCGATTCATTTAAACTGCTGGACTTTATTCATTTGTTTTTTTAAATCCTTTACCTTTATTTTGTCATTTGAAATTGATGGTTTTTATTCTTTTGAAACCTCCACCTATACTAAATTTTTTTTTAAATACTGCAGGAATTGCTATATAGAAGCTAAGTTAACAGAAACTGCATCAGAGGAAATCAACCTTCTAGAAGGGGTGGGGAAGAGATCAGCCCTTTTGAAAGGGTATTCCTGAATCAGCTTTAAATACAATTAATTCTTATGTGCTGCTTGACTAAGTACACTATTAGCGTCTTGAGACCCTCACGGGTGATTAGTTTGCGCTCTATAAATACACGATAGATAGATAGATAGATAGATAGATAGATAGATAGATAGATAGATAGACTATATATGAATAAACAAATCAATGTGCTCACCTCTGCTCAAATATGGTAAGCCTTGACATCTGGTATGTCTCAAGTCCTAGAGGAAATACAACTGGACAACCCTGCCCTATTACTTTTGGAAGTCTAAGCTAGTCTAAACTAGGCACGTGCATAAATTCATGTTAGTTTTATAAACAAATGCCAAATATTGCCACAGGCAGCAGCAAATTTGCTGTTTGACGCTCGATTTATCAAATGTATAAGTGCAACACACAAATATCTGTGCAAACCCACTAATAAATCCAGCTCCAAAAAAAGGGCAGAATGCAGCTTTAGCCATGTTTAGCATTAATTTCTAAAATGAATGATGAATACAAATGAATGCACATACCTAGTCTAAACATGCATCATATAAAATAAAGCTCTCTCGCACGTTTCTGCATTGTTTGATGAACATGGGCTAGGCTTGGTGACACAGGGCTCTGTCTGTGTTGTGTTAGTTTCCTTATGTAACCTGGCACTACTGCACGATATTACCACAAACCGGTTAGATAGGTTTGCCTCTCACACATTAGAGTCCCTCCATCTCACCTTTCAGAGCCTTCTGTAGGGTTTCTAAGCAGCTCACAAGGTGCTGGTGACCACCAGATATCATTCCAGTCCTTTTCTCCTGTGGGATAGGAAGGGATTATATATGTATCTAAACTCTTTCCTGCATAAGGGGGCCTACAACTTATGCAAGTTTGTAGGCAACACAGTGCAATGAAAAAGTTCCTCTATTTGTTCGACCTTTATTCTTACCATGATCTGCCGTACCATCTTAATGGTCTCTGGCCAGGGCCTGTTCTGGCTGTACTTGGCATGGAGCCGCTCCAAGAGTGAAGAACTCATCTTTTCTGGGCTAGGGGAACCTACTGAAAAGGAGAATATATGATCTTACTGGCCAGACAAGAAAAAGAGAGATCCAATATAGAGCTTTACAGTTGAATTTCTGTAATTACTAGGGCAGTTTATAAAACAAACATGTTTTATAGCAATTATCACATTAAAAAACAAAAACAAAACAGAGACCTCCTTATTAGGGAACCCCCTACACAACCCATACCTCAATCTCATGCCATGCCCATTCTCTTAATTACACCCACTCATACGAAATATTCTGTAAATACGCCAATATCTTATAATAAGATCTTTCCAACACTCTTGACTATTATGGGTGTGTTAAGAATAAATGCAATATGATTTTCTGCTTTTTATCTCTACAGCACTACTGTATAAACTTTACAAGTTGTTATTCATATAACATTGTTTTCTAATCTCTGTAATGTCTATGAAAGTTGTCAATAAAAAATTTAATTAAAAATCCCCCCAAACAATTAAAAATCAGAAAAGAGAAAAAAATAAAATAAGCAAAGACAGAGATAAAAACAGTGTTAAATAAATGGTAAAAAGTACCCTGAAAAAACATGCTTTCCATATTTATAGGTAGAAGAAACTTGAATTATGCTTACCTGATAATTTTCTTTTCTTCTGATGGAAAGAGTTCACAGCTGCATTCATTACTTTTGGGAATTAAGAACCTGCCCACCAGGAGGAGGCAAAGACACCCCAGTCAAATGCTTAAATACTCCTCCCACTCCCCTCATCCCCCAGTCATTCTGCAGAGGAACAAGGAACAGTAGAAGAAATATCAGGGTTAAAAGGTGCCAGAAGAATAAACAACGATGCCCCACATAAAAAATACGGATGGGGAGCTGTGGACTCTTTCCATCAGAAGTAAAGAAAATTATCAGGTAAGCATAATTTAAGTTTTTCTTCTTAAATGGAAAGAGTCCGCAGCTGCATTCATTACTTTTGGGAAAACAATACCCAAGCCACAGAGGACACTGAATGCCAAGACGGGAGGGAACAATAGGCGGCCCATTTTGAGGGCACCAAGCCTGAACCACTACCCAACAAAAACCCTGCTTTGTCCGAAGCCGAGAAAACTTTGAAAGGAAAAAGCCCCGAGGACACTGACCCACAGATAGTCCAGAAGCCTAGCTAGAGACCGAAAAATCTGACTCAACTGAGCCAACAGTCCTCCAGGAGACACCGTCGCCCAACAGTCGGTCCCTCACCCCTCACTAATGAAGGGAACACCAGCCTAAACTCCAAAAGAGATAGGCAAGGAAGGACCGAAGAGAAACCTAAGGTCACCACAAATTCATAGAAGGTAAAACCCCAATAGCGAGCCCAGCCAAATGGGTCCTGACAAACAAACGCCTAGATTACGAGTCTTGCGTTAGCCTTAAAAAGCAGTGTTAAAGGGACCTAACGCTGCTTTTTAACGCCCGCTGCTATTACGGGTCAGACAGGTACAGATGTACCGCTCACTTTTTTTCCGCGATTTTATCATACCGCAAATCCCCTTACGTCAATTGCGTATCCTATCTTTTTAATGGGATTTTCCTAACGCCGGTATTACGATCGCTGGAAAAAGTGAGTGGTACACCCTCTCCTGTCCAGACTCCTAACGCATTTAAAAGTCAGTAGTTAAGAGTTTTATGGGCTAATGCCGGAACATAAAGCTCTTAACTAAAGTGCTAAAAAGTACACTAACATCCATAAACTACCTATTAACCCCTAAACCGAGGCCCCCCCCCACATCGCAAACACTATAATAAAATTATTTAACCCCTGCCGACCGGACATCGCCGCCACTTTAATAAATGTATTAACCCCTAAACCGCCACACTCCCGCCTCGCAAACACTAGTTAAATTTATTAACCTTATAATCTGCCGTCCCTAACATCGCCGACACCTACCTACATTTATTAACCCCAATATGCCACCCACATCGCCGCCACTATAATAAATATATTAACCCCTAAATCTAAGTTTAACCCTAACACCCCCTAACTTAAATATAATTTAAATAAAATGAAAATAATTACTACAATTCAATAAATGAATCCTATTTAAAACGAAATACTTACCTATAAAATAAAACCTAAGCTAGCTACAATATAACTAATAATTACATTGTAGCCATCTTAGGGTTTATTTTTATTTTACAGGCAAGTTTGTATTTATTTTAACTAGGTACAATAGTTATTAAATAGTTATTAACTATTTAATAACTACCTAGCTAAAATAAATACAAAAGGACCTGTAAAATAAACCCTAAGCTAAGTTACAATTACACCTAACACTTTTATTAAACTAATTCCCGAAACTAACTACAATTAATTACAATTAATTTAAATAAACTACATTACGAAGAAAAAAAAAAAACTAAATTACAGAAAATAAGATAATTACACCTAATCTAATCCCCCTAATAAAATAAAAAAGCCCCCCAAAATAATAAAATTCCCTACCCTATACTAAATTACAAATAGCCCTTAAAAGGGCCTTTTGTGGGGCATTGCCCCAAAGTAATCAGCTCTTTTACCTGGAAAATAAAAGATAATACCCCCCCAACATTAAAACCCACCACCCATACACCCAACCCTATTCTAAAAACCACCCACCCCCCCTTAATAAAACCTAACACTACCCCCTTGAAGATCACCCTACCTTGAGATGTCTTCACCCAGCCGGGCACAAGTGGACCTCCAGAGGGGCAGAAATCTTCATCCGATCCGGCCAGAAGAGGACATTCAGACCGGCAGAAGTCTTCAACCAGGTGGCATCTTCTATCTTCTTCCATCCGGAGCGGAGCGGGTCCATCTTGAAGACATCCGACGTGGAGCATCCTCTTCCTTCTTGATTCGACGACTGAATGAAGGTTCCTTTAAGTGACGTCATCCAAGATGGCTTCCCTTCAATTCCGATTGGCTGATAGAATCCTATCAGCCAATCGGAATTAAGGTAGGAAAAATCTTATTGGCTGATGCAATCAGCCAATACGATTGAAGTTCAATCCTATTGGCTGATCCAATCAGCCAATAGGATTGAGCTTGCATTCTATTGGCTGATTGGAACAGCCAATAGAATGCAAGCTCAATCTTATTGGAACAGCCAATAGAATGCAAGCTCAATCCTATTGGCTGATTGGATCAGCCAATAGGATTGAACTTCAATCGTATTGGCTGATTGCATCAGCCAATAGGATTTTTTCTACCTTAATTCCGATTGGCTGATAGGATTCTATCAGCCAATCGGAATTGAAGGGAAGCCATCTTGGATGACGTCACTTAAAGGAACCTTCATTCAGTCGTCGAATCAAGAAGGAAGAGGATGCTCCACGTCGGATGTCTTCAAGATGGACCCGCTCCGCTCCGGATGGAAGAAGATAGAAGATGCCACCTGGTTGAAGACTTCTGCCGGTCTGGATGTCCTCTTCTGGCCGGATCGGATGAAGACTTCTGCCCCTCTGGAGGTCCACTTGTGCCCGGCTGGGTGAAGACATCTCAAGGTAGGGTGATCTTCAAGGGGGTAGTTAGGTTTTATTAAGGGGGGATTGGGTGGGTTTTAGAGTAGGGTTGGGTGTGTAGGTGGTGGGTTTTAATGTTGGGGGGGTATTGTCTTTTTTTTTTACAGGTAAAAGAGCTGATTACTTTGGGGCAATGCCCTGCAAAAGGCCCTTTTAAGGGCTATTTGTAATTTAGTATAGGGTAGGGAATTTTATTATTTTGGGGGGCTTTTTTATTTTATTAGGGGGATTAGAGTAGGTGTAATTAGCTTAAAAAAATTGTAATTATTTTTTTATTTTCTGTAATTTAGTGTTTGTTGTTTTTTGTACTTTAGTTTATTTAATTTAATTGTAGTTAATGTAATTAATTTAATTATAGTGTTGTGTTAGGTTTAATTGTAATTTAGGTTAGGATTTATTTTACAGGTAAATTTGTACTTATTGTAACTAGGTGGTTATTAAATAGTTAATAACTATTTAATAACTATTGTACCTAGTTAAAATAAATACAAAGTTGCCTGTAAAATAAATATAAATCCTAAGATGGCTACAATGTAACTATTAGTGAGCATCGGCACTCAGAAAACCAGGCCAACCATAACCAGGTTAATTAGTCAGAGTAAAGGTCATAGCCCAAGTTCCCTGGTACTGGGGAACCCCGAACCGGCCCTAGAGCCTAAAAATCCGGTAACAACCGCAATGGGATCCACAGGGGAAAACGCTGAGTGAAACCTCAGCAACCGGAAGCACCAGGGTGAAGATAGGTCCAAGCCCCCAATTGTTTAAACAAACAATAACCGAGAACACCCCGTCTGATATAAAAAACAGACCCACAGGGAGATATCAATGCAATATCCAGATCAACCCAGATAACGAGAATAACTTGCAAGTCCCGACCCAAGGAAGAGACCACCCCTTGCCGAAGTCCAACACTCACAAGGAGTTAAGGTGTTAAAAGTCGTACAACAACACTAGAGCCACAGGACCACAAGCAAGGGGATACCTTGAGGCCAAAAACACTCGAGCAAAGGCTGGTCTCCACATCACCTCCATACATCAGAGGATCACAGAGAGAAAAGGATGCGGAGCGTCCCCAGCTCCGGGGAAGAACCCTAAGCAGAGCCCAAAGGAGATCACGCCCAGAGTCCCTAAAAGGGAACAACCATCTCCCGGAGGGAAAACCCGGTCCCTAAAAGGAGACCTAACCCCCACAGAGAAAACAGAGGAACCAAAAAGTTAATGTGCAAATAGCCGCAGCTGCTCCCAGAGCGTCAGAAGGCCAAGCCGCCCAAATCGGCAGCAAGAGGGCACTAAGTCCTCCAACCCTTCACAGCATGGGGGAGGAAACTCTAGGTCCTGATAATATCAGACGCAAGAGAGAGTGACACAGCGGAACTCCACAGACCCAGTCAACCAGATTGAGGGCTAATAAGGACTGAAACAATCCTTCCTGCCTCACGGACCCACAGGTCCTCTAGAATGCTTAGCTAAACTTGTTGAAACAAAAACAAGAAACACAAATGATAATATGAGCACTCGCCGCCTAGACTGGACCAGCCAAGCAGAAACAGCGCCACGTGTCTGAACATCCACGAGACAGAAAAACCCAAACAGGACCAGCCTGCTGCCAGGGTCCTAACTGTTTCATAAATCCTCCCCCAGAGGGGAAGTAGGAATAACAGACAAACATAGGACTAACATGCCCCTTAACAAAGTGAGTATTGATCCCAGAAAGTTCCCGAAGGAAACATAAAAACAAAAATAAAAGACATTGGATAAAAGAAAATATAAGGCAACCCGTAGGTTAACGCCCAAGAAGAAATAAGCCTACCCGCAGGACCAGCCAAACACAACCCTGATCTTCCAACAAAACTGGGAAGGATCTCAATAATAGACAATCCGGAGATTACTTCATCCCCTCATGTCTAATGAGGTGAGCCATTCGAAGTAGAAGACTGTAGTTTCCGGTATCCGCTAAGGATATGGTCGTCTAATAACTGAAAAACATGTGTGAGTAATACGCGAAGGTGAGCTATCCTGTAACGAAAGGCACAACACTCAGGGACAGCTACAACCGCAGGGAACTGTACAGGCCCTCCCAAGGCCCGGGAGACCTGGGACAATAGGGCACAAGCACAATCGCAAATAAACGCCTGGACTTGGCAGACGAATAAACGCCAAAAATATGTGGAAGCGAAAACGTGCTACAACCTCTGGGGAGGAACAAGCCGCCCTGCAAGGAGGGATAAACATAATCTGGGTTATCCGCATGTGTAGTAGGAGGGAGCAGTAGCGCAGTAGGAGGGAGCAGAGCGCCTTGTTCCCCGAGCCCGGGGAACAAGGCGCTCTAATACGGCATACCGAACATAACTGATTGACATGTGTCAGCGAGGTCAAACCGGATTCTTCACAGGAAGAAGAATCTGAATCTGAAATTTGAACCGTCTCAGCACCAGAATCTTCCATAACTGGATATAGAAAATTTGCATATATGGACTATAAGAAAAACAAAAACTAAATGGCACCCGACACCCACAATGGCTGGGGCACTCACCACCTCCTATGAACCAGACCCCTGTGGACCAGAATATCTCCATCGCCACATGGTCAGGAATCGGAAGACCAGAACAAAATCACGCCCAAGGTAAACCGTACAGTCCATAAAAGAGCGCCCAACCATGAGGTTGCGTCACTTCCAAAGGTCCAAGCCATGAGCCCAGTTAACACTACACATAAGCAGATTGAATCACATAACAAACATGATTAAAAAATCCCCTGTTCAATAATCCCCCTCAGGAGATATTAACCCTTGATTCCAAGATACAAAAGGAGTCCCACTGAGGCCCTATAGTCTAGTAAATCCTGCAAGGTAGGCACCTCACTGGAAACATTTGTATGACAGTACATTTATGAAGAAGAAAAATGAAACAATCTTACCAGAATCTATGCCGTGGAAACAGGAACACGGACCTTCAAGTGTGACAGATAGTAGCATCGCCTCCGCCATGGACTTGAGAGAAGAAAGCAGGCAGCAAAGCAAAGTTCGACAATGCTGATTGCTTGTGGAGCTGTTAAAATGAATCGGGATGGTTTTGCAGAAAAACTCTTCCTGCATCTCCGGACTCTAACTTTCATCCAGGCACTCACTGAGAGACTGACAGTATTAATTAAAACTCCCGTCCCATGTCGAAGAGTACTACCCTCCATAAGAGACAAAAAAACAAACTTCTGACACTTCTCTGCCAACCTCCTGTGACGAAAGGAAAAGAATGACTGAGGGATGAGGGAAGTGGGAGGAGTATTAAGCCTTTGGCTGGGGTGTCTTTCCCTCCTCCTGGTGGCCAGGTTCTTAATTCCCAAAAGTAATGAATGCAGCTGTGGACTCTTTCCATTTAAGAAAAAAATAAACAGCATAATAAAAAAATGATGATCAGACATATTTTATCAAAATACAAGCACACAAAAGGTTTAATGCTTATTTTGTCCTATAGGTTTATAACTGTAATGGAAGGATAAATTAGGAATCAGATTAAATGGTTACTGCAAGTAATTGATAAGCTTGGATATAGATGGATTAGATGGATATAGTTGTTATATTCCCCTAAGTAGGTAAGTAACATTTAAATATTTGTAGCTATTTAGACAGTAATAATAAAAGTAAAATCCATCTACAATGTGCAGTTACCTAAATGCTGAATCACTTGAAAGTGATGTAGAACAGATGTAAAAATGATCACATGAACATCTCTATGTAAAAAAAAAATCCTCAGTAACTACATCGCAACTGTAAAGGAATTTAAAGCATTTCATCAGAATACTAGTCTTGGGACTTGCAAGGGAGTGTGCATCTGGCATGTGCAAACAGTCACTTTATCACTTTTTCACAGTCAATTATTATTTATTGTCCTCAGTTTAAGTGCGAATGAGGTCACATGGTTGTCCTTAGCACAATGTACTGGGGGGGGCACTTTTGGAGCTCATCGCCCCCACCTTGCCCTTACCCCGCATCACTGGTGATCTAGTGCTTTGGCATCACAGGGGTAATCTGGGGATGCCAGTGTCATCACAAAGCCCCAGAAACCCAGAAGGTATTCAAACCCCTCGATCTCAGCTCCCTTAATCCCTAGAAATCCCCAACACGCACTGTTTGAAAGCTAATTGCCTACTTTTTCAAACAATGATTGTCTTGGGATAAAGGTTTAAGCTGATTTTTTTTAACAAAATACACTTGTTTTACTATACCTTCTTAACAGTCCATCAAAAAGGCCTAGAGACACCCAAGACTCCTTGTTTCAAAGCCAAGAAGCTCCTCTATATAAAAGTTTAATTAGGTGATCACCTGGCATGAATAGATTACCATTTATTTGAATAGAGACTCGTGGCAGCACCTATGTGCAGATCGAAGGTACATAACTATACAGAAAGGCCATTATTTATGATGATATATGCAAGCAGGCTCTTTTTACTATAGAGCTTAGGAAAAAACACACGCAAATTACTGATTATTACAGCTTTATTTACACTTTTGTTGCATGTTTCTTACATTTCTGACATGCCATGACATATACTTAAAATAATGGTATTAGTATGAATCTGCTGGATCTCTTTCAATAAAAAAAAAGATATATAATATGTGTGGGTTTCTCACTAAAAAATGGCCTAAAGAGCTTAAATGTAAGCAGTAAAAAAACAGCTCTGCAGTTAAAAGAATGGACATTAAACACTAAACACATTTCATGCACCTCCCTCTGATAATGGTGCTGCCATTTTGAAACTTAGGTTACACTGCAAGTATCTGAAAGAGAGTTGCTGCACACGTGCAAATACATCAGCACTTGAATGCAGTGAAAATTAGGACTCAACATGGCGGCACCCGTGACTAAAAGGAGAAAGGAAATAACCTCAATACTATGCTTAGAACATGTATTTAGTGTTTAATGTCCTTTTAAGGAAGTTTACTATGAAATTCCATGTGATCTGAGTAAACCAAAGTGTGAACTACGCACTAATGATGCTGATTAGCTGGGGGGTTTTCCTACTATGAAGACGACAGTAGCTGAAGGATAACTGTTCACAGAGCACTTACTCTAGTGAGCTCAAACACTTTTGAGGTAAACCATCTTCAATGGGGACTTCTAAGCAGCAGCCATCTTAATGGTGACCATCAGTACCTGAGGACTTCTCCAATAAACTTGAACTTTGTGTGGAAAATATAGCAATATTCTACTTTAAGTGTTGGAGGGGCTTGAAGGTGACATAATCCAGGATGTAGTGTTTTGAAATGTGTTAGGGCTGCAACAACTAATTGGTAAGTTTGATAATAAAAATAGTTGTCAACAAATCTCATTATCAATTAGGTGGTCAGCGATTAGTTGGTCAGTTGCACAGCACCAGCTGCTTTAATCTGATGATCTACTGCAACTAAGATTGTGCAAAAAAAATTGAATTTATTTATTTTTTTAATCTTTTTTCTATCCGATTAATCGGACAATAATGACCCGATTAATCGGATAGAAAATAAATAAATAAATAAAAATGTTTGCACAATACCATGTGCAGGAGTTCATCGGATTGAAGCAGCTGGTGTTGTGCAATTAACCAACTAATCGCTGACCACCTAATTGATAATGAGATTCTTTGACAACTATTTTTATGATCAATCTTACCGATTAGTTGTTGCAGCCCTAAAATGTGTGTTGTGACTTTCTTGCCCCCAAAATCTCATAATTTACTTCTATTATCAGTTTTGCTTAGTTCTTGGTATCCTTTGTTAAAGGGTCATTAACTGTTTTGATGCAAAAGCCCTTTTCATCATGCAGGGGGATCGCCGATCAAACACTGTTTTCGGGAATTGGTGGTGGCCTCTTGGGAGTGCTGGTGATGTCACAAAGGTGGCTGAACAAGGATGCACCGGTAGCTGTAAGGGAGCTGGATGGGAGGAGAATTTTCACCCTCGATCTTGGTTCCCTTAGCAGCAAAAACCCTCAAAGACCCCTCATTTGAAAAATAATTCTCTGCTCTTTCAAATGGTGGTGGCCAGCAGTACCACACAACAGATCTTTTCAAAATAAAGCAGGGTGGATAAAAATCAATGATTTAAAAAAAAAAAAAAAAGATTTATTGAGGTAAAGTTTTGGCAAAGTATTAAAGCATTAAACTGTTACACTCATGGATGTTTGTTACATAGGACATCATATATTATACATAATAGCTAGTTATGCAAGTAGTAGTGTGCAGAGACAGAATACAAACATGCCAATGGAAAGCTAAGTCTTCTCAATCTAATAGGAGACCACTCTTGGACCTCTAACCTTGAAAGCGATTAACATCAACAGAAGGGTACCTTAAATAGGGGAGACAGCTTATGGATCTCAGTACGGTTACCTCAGGTTTTTACTTTTTAATAGTGCTATAACTGAAATTTTTTAGAAAGACACAGATAAATATGGCACAAACCACTGTCTGTCCTTTAAGAGATAGGAAAAATATGGATCTTACTACAAGAAAACATAGCTTCGACATAGAGGATCCCTCAAATAATATGTACAGAGGAGAGCCGAGTTATTACTGTATTAGCCAACGAGAGTAGGTTGCATGGTGTGATTTCTATAGAGATATATTTAGGACACTTCGCATTTGTAGCATGTCAAAGAGGGCATACATTTTACATCTGGGATTAAATTACTCAGGGTTTGGATATTAGTACACTGTCCCTAGAGAAAGGTGTAGGTGAAGCAGGATATAATGGATCAAATATTTACAGTGTGACTGTGGAGTTAAAGGCTATAGCATTGTGCAAGTAATAGTAAGGGGGTGTCTTATGCTAAAGCAAATAGTGTAAAAAGTAAAAATACCAATAACATTAAAGGGACATTAAACACCAGAATTTTTGTTGTTTTAAAAGATAGATAATTCCTTAATTACCCATTCCCTAGTTTTGCATAACCTACACAGTTATTAGATAAACCTTGTATCTAAGCCTCTGCAGACTGCCCCCTTATTTCAGTACTTTTGACAGACTTGCATTTTAGCCAATCAGTGCTCACTTTACGGTAAATTCATGTGCATGAGCTCAATGTTATCTATATGACACAAATGAACTAACACCCTCTAGTGGTAAAAAAAACCTGTCAAAATGCATTTAGATTAGAGGCGGCCTTCAAGGTCTAAGTAATTATCATATGAACCTCCTAGGTTTAGCTTTCAACTAAGAATACCAAGAGAACAAAGCAAAATTGGTGATAAAAGTAAATTGGAAAGTTGTTTAAAATTGCATGCCCTATTTGAATCATAAAAGGTTTTTTTGGACTTGAATGTCTCTTTAATACTCAGTATGCTGAGGAAGTAAAATACATTTTTAGCTAGGATACTGACTGTAGGGTGTAAATCTAGCAAAGCATTTTGTAGGCTGGAAACCATGAACTTCCACGCTGTAGTTAAAGCAATAAATGACAAATCAAATACTATTCTAATCTGCCCTGTAGCCTAAAGAGCAAAAGGTATACATTGTTTTTTTTCTATTCCCTTAAATATGGCATATTTAGTGCAGCTAAGTGAGAATGCTGTGTGTAGAAAGACCGTACAGATCCGAGTAATAACATTGGTGCAGGTCCAGCCTGCGCTAGAAGCATGGCCGATGCATTGAAGAGGATAAGTAAAAATGTAACCATCTCAACATATAAGAATCCACAGCATCACAATATAAAGTTTGCAAAATCTATTATACAGTGAAATAGGAAATAATAAAGTTTAAACGAGTGAGTACTCTGGTTAGTGTACAACTGTAGTGTTAATTGAATCAAAACTAATTGTAGATGCTATAAATCTGCAGATTACAAGTCCACATATAGCGTTAGAAGTAAATCCAGTTCTCAGACAGGGGAGCAGTATGAGAAAGTCAGCAAATACATGCCCAGTAGCCTGAACATTGGGAGATTGGTGTCACATCTGTGAAAGTTAACGTACAAATATTTACCCCATATTTAGTGCCAGATTAAGCAGGTTATTTTACATTTCTCCAGAAGCAGGCCATCAGTGACCAACTACAGCAGCAGACAGGTCATGTAGTTGCATAACTGGTAGTTGGGCTGCCTCCTGATTAAGATGAACCACCAGGGTCCCATCTAAAGAGCAGTGAGATTACCAGGGATGTAAATTAAATTTCCATAGAGCTGGCGAGGGGTACTCGTCATCGCGAAGGAGCATATGCGGTTGTAATATAGCAGAAGGAGGGTATGCAGTATATACCATTGAGTTTCTATAGGAGTGATCGTGCTTTTGAGTCGGGATCACTTGTGAGTTGCATTCCATATTCTCCCGGCTCAGCGGCACGTCGAAGCTGAGCATTTCAAGTGTGATGACACAGGATTGGGATAGATTAGCTGAGCTCATTAAAGCAATCTCTGCACCCCTCGCTGGCACTCCCTCATGGTGTCGTACTACCAATGCCACAGCACTAGGTTCCAGGTCTCCTGTAGTTTTTCTGGAGGTAGGATGTGGACTCTGGGCCCCCGAAGCGCCACCAATCCTATATTCCGTCATGCTGGGCTCAGTTTGAGTGGGTTGCTGGACCAAGTGAGTACTGCCACTATAGAATATTGAGCCCAGTTCATCTTCCAAGGCAGCGTGGTGACTAGCAAGGCAGCGTGGTGACAAGCAAGCAGTGTAGTTCTTCTAGGAAGTGTGAAGGGATCTCCATATTGGATGCTCAATAGTAAGCGTTAGGCAGGGATGTGGTAAACAGAATTATTGCTGGTATGGGTAGTGTCTTACTGAGAGAAGTTTTTGCAGTGTCTTGCAGGATATCACTGCCTTCTAACGACAAAGGCAAACAAGTGCCCTGCTGGGGGGTGAGATTGTAGGCCGCAACCTTTAGATCATTCCGGTATGCTGAATATTGCATCAAATCTTGAGATAGTGGTGACCTGCGAAAAAGCTTTCTTTGCTGTGATATCTTGATCGAAAAGATGTGCGATGGGGTGGTAGAGAGAGAATTAAATGTAGATTTGTGCGAAAGATTGGAAGAGATAAAATTCTTGCGACTTATCATGGTCGCCGCCCGGAAGTCCCCCCCCCCCCCCCCCCCTCTTGATTTTTTAATTTTTTTAAAAAAAAATTAAATCAGATTTCTTTTTATTTAAATCTGATTTTTTTTTTTTTTATTTAAAAAGTTTTGTTTTTTTAAATAAAATGCTTTTTGGGGAAAATCTATCTAAAGATAGTTTTTATTAAAAAGATACATTATAATCTAAATGTTATTCTTCCTGAAATATAGATTCGTTTTTAATTATATAGCAAGATGCTTTATATTCATTGTAATGCTTACATTTTTTGGTAAATGAATTCCATTATTCCATTGACAATGTCATGCTCTCCCAGAGGTCTCTGTCTAATTATTTTGGGCAATTTTTCTATCTTGATTCTTGAAGATAATCACATTATTGGTTTTGTAGTTTCAAAATTGTGAATTTGTGTCTGCAGAAATAACACGCCCCTTCTTCACAGCAAAATTTTATAAAATTAACATACAGAGTTGAGAAATAGACCACAAAGGGACATAATCAAGAAAGAAAACTTTTGGGTTTCAGATAGAGCACAAAATATTCAGATTTCTGATTTATTAGATTAGCTTTATTCTCTTGGTATACTTTGTTGAAGTAGAGCAATGCTCTAATGTGGCCTAGCTGAACACAATGGGTGAGACAGTGACAAGCAGCTAGCTCACAGTAGTGCATTGCTTCTGAAACTACCTATGTATGCTTTTCAACAATTGATACCAAGAAAACGAAGCAAATTAGATAAGAAAAGTAAATTGGAAAATTGTTAAAAATCGCATGTTCTTTCAGAATCATTAAAGTTTATTTTTTACTTTACTGTCCCTTTGATGCAATTGCTCCCCTGCAAATCTTTGTACACAGAATCAACCCACAGAAAGCTCATGGAGTGGAATAGATCTGCACGAGGACCTAAGTGTGAGGAGGGAGTGGCAAGCATTAAAAAAAATATATAATGTTATTGTTTTAGTTAAATAAAACTATCTAAATTCTTATTATTTAAGTAATAATTTTTCACCTTCCAATAAAGTACAACTTAAAAGTTGATCAAATATGAATGATTAATCTATTAACTGGAGATAGTTCATCTCACAATAATTTAATTAATTTCAATGATCTATATAAGCATATCTAATGACCAAATAATGTAATTTTTCAAGTAATGGTCTGATATACAGTAATTGGTAAAATAATCTGAAAAATGGTTGTTCTAAAAATGAAAACCATGATTTAAATTGATTTAAATCGGTCTTAATGACTAGTGATTTAAATTGTGATTTAAATCAAATCCACCCTGAAATAAAGTAAAATAAAAAACACATAGGGATTTGCTTGGGAATATTAAATTATATGCCCAATAACAAAAGATCTGATATGCCTAGAGATCCATAATAAAGTTTATTTTAAATCCCGCTCTTAAAGAATCAATATATATGAATTTTGCCTGTATAGTCAGGTGATCACTGTGTTAACTGAACACCTTGCAAGAAAAAAAGTGCTTTTATTTCTGTACTGCACAATTGGGCCTCTCTAATCTATATTAAAACACTCAAAAGCCTGTATGGGCCCCTATTTCACATGTGGCTACCATTGACAACAATTTAATAAGGAGATCACAGTAACAGCAGTGGTCACCTGGCCACATTTAATATGATTTACTAAAATCTAAGCAAAAATATGCTTTTTTTAACAGTATTTGCCACAGCTATCACACATGGCGTGAAATATAAATATAATAATGGTATATTGTGAATCTTCTGGGCCTGCTGAAAAATACAATATATAATTTGAGGTCAGTCATTGACATTTGACAATAGGTTTTAAATGTAGGTAGCAAAAAAGCTCAACATTTTTCAGCACTGGGGTGTAATAAAGGCTTAGCAGCAAAACCTGCCTATGTTCCATTATGGCAGCACCCATGATTAGAGGGAGGAGCATGAAATCTATTTATTGTTTAGTGTCCCTTTAAAGAATAATTATAGGTGGGCTCATGAGAGTGCACGTGTCTTTAGCCATCTGGCAGCACTGCATCAGTGTTAGCAATGTTTATAGCAATGTTATATAATGTTGCCAACATAGAAATAGAGACACATGCACTCCTAAACTCCTATTAGCCTACTTAAAGGGACACAGAACCCATTTTTTTTTTCTTTTGTGATTCAGATAGAGCATGAAATTTTAAGCAACTTTCTAATTTACTCCTATTATCAAATTTTCTTCATTCTCTTGGTATCTTTATTTGAAATGCAAGAATGTAAGTTTAGATGCCGGCCCATTTTTGGTGAACAACCTGGGTTGTTCTTGCTGATTGGTAGATAAATTCATCCACCAATAAAAAAGTGCTGGCCACAGTTCTGAATAAAAAAAAAGCTTAGATGCCTTCTTTTTCAAATAAAGATAGCAAGAGAATGAAGAAAAATTGATAATAGGAGTAAATTTTAAAGTTGCTTAAAATGTCATGTTCTATTTGAATCACAGAAGAAAAAACAGAATTTATGTTTACCTGATAAATTTCTTTCTCCAACGGTGTGTCCGGTCCACGGCTTCATCCTTACTTGTGGGATATTCTCTTCCCCTACAGGAAATGGCAAAGAGAGCACCCAGCAAGAGCTGTCCATATAGCCCCCCCTCTGGCTCCGCCCCCCAGTCATTCGACCGACGGTTAGGAGAAAAAGGAGAAACTATAGGGTGCCGTGGTGACTGTAGTGTATAAAGAAAGACATTTTTCAAACCTGATTAAAAACCAGGGCGGGCCGTGGACCGGACACACCGTTGGAGAAAGAAATTTATCAGGTAAACATAAATTCTGTTTTCTCCAACATTGGTGTGTCCGGTCCACGGCTTCATCCTTACTTGTGGGAACCAATACCAAAGCTTTAGGACACGGATGAAGGGAGGGAACAAGTCAGGTTACCTAAACGGAAGGCACCACGGCTTGCAAAACCTTTCTCCCAAAAACAGCCTCCGAAGAAGCAAAAGTATCAAATTTGTAAAATTTGGCAAAAGTATGCAGAGAAGACCAAGTCGCTGCCTTACAGATCTGATCAACAGAAGCCTCGTTCTTGAAGGCCCATGTGGAAGCCACAGCTCTAGTAGAATGAGCTGTAATTCGTTCAGGAGGCTGTCGTCCGGCAGTCTCATAAGCCAATCGGATGATGCTTTTCAGCCAAAAAGAAAGAGAGGTAGCAGTAGCTTTCTGCCCTCTCCTCTTACCAGAATACACGACAAACAAGGATGAAGTTTGTCTGAAATCCTTTGTTGCTTCTAAATAGAATTTCAAAGCACGGACCACATCTAGGTTGTGTAACAAACGTTCCTTCTTCGAAACTGGATTCGGACATAGGGAAGGAACAACTATTTCCTGGTTAATATTCCTGTTGGAAACTACTTTTGGAAGAAAACCAGGTTTGGTACGTAAAACTACCTTATCTGCATGAAATACCAGATAGGGAGGAGTACACTGTAAAGCAGATAATTCAGAAACTCTTCTAGCAGAAGAAATAGCAACTAAAAACAGAACTTTCCAAGATAGTAACTTAATATCTATGGAATGCAAAGGTTCAAACGGAACCCCTTGAAGAACTGAAAGAACTAAATTTAGACTCCAAGGAGGAGTCAAAGGTCTGTAGGCAGGCTTGATTCTGACTAAAGCCTGTACAAACACCTGTATATCTGGCACTGCTGCCAGACGTTTGTGCAACAAAACAGACAGAGCAGATATCTGTCCTTTTAGAGAACTAGCTGACAAACCTTTATCCAAACCCTCTTGGAGAAAGGAAAGTATCCTCTGAATTTTAATTTTACTCCGAGAGTATCCCTTGGAGTCGCACCAACAGATATATTTTTTCCATATCTTATGGTAAATTTTCCTAGTCAGAGTATCTATAACCGAATCTGAAAACCCACGCTTAGATAGAATCAAGCGTTCAATTTCCAAGCAGTCAGTTGCAGAGAGACTAGATTTGGATGTTCGAACGGACCTTGTACTAGAAGATCCTGTCTCAAAGGTAGCTTCCATGGTGGAGCCGATGACATATTCACCAGGTCTGCATACCAAGTCCTGCGTGGCCACGCAGGAGCTATCAGTATCACCGAGGCCTTCTCCTGTTTGATCCTGGCTACAAGCCTGGGAAGGAGAGGGAACGGTGGAAACACATAGGCTAGATTGAACGACCAAGGCGCCACCAATGCATCCACTAGTATCGCCTTGGGATCCCTGGATCTGGACCCGTAACGAGGAACCTTGTAGTTCTGACGAGACGCCATCAGATCCATATCTGGAGTGCCCCATAGTTGAGTTAACTGGGCAAAGACCTCCGGGTGGAGTTCCCACTCCCCCGGATGGAAAGTCTGACGACTCAAATAATCCGCCTCCCAGTTGTCTACTCCTGGGATGTGAATTGCAGATAGATGGCAGGAGTGATCCTCCGCGCATTTGATGATCTTGGATACCTCTCTCATCACCAAGGAACTCTTTGTTCCCCCCTGATGATTGATGTACGCTACAGTCGTCATGTTGTCCGACTGAAATCTTATGAATCCGGCCTCCGCTAGTTGAGGCCAAGCCAGGAGCGCGTTGAATATCGCTCTCAGTTCCAAAATGTTTATCGGGAGAAGAGACTCTTCCCGAGACCATAGACCCTGAGCTTTCAGGGAGTCCCAAACCGCGCCCCAGCCTAAGAGACTGGCGTCGGTCGTGACGATGACCCACTCTGGTCTGCGGAAACTCATTCCCTGAGACAGGTGATCCTGAGTCAACCACCAGCGGAGTGATTCTCTGGTTACCTGGTCTACTTGAATCTGGGGAGACAAGTCTGCATAATCCCCATTCCAATGTTTGAGCATGCACAGTTGCAATGAATTCTTAGATGAATCTATTATTGTTCCCAGAAAAGGAACCCTTGTGGACGGGGACAGGGAACTCTTTTCCATGTTCACCTTCCACCCGTGAGACCTGAGAAAGGCTAATACAATGTCTGTATGAGCCCTTGCTTTGGAGAGAGACAACGCTTGGATTAGAATGTCGTCTAGGTAAGGTGCTACAGCAATGCCCCTCGGCCATAGCACCGCTAGAAGGGACCCTAGCACCTTTGTGAAAATTCTGGGAGCAGTGGCTAAACCGAATGGAAGAGCCACGAACTGATAATGTTTGTCCAGAAAGGCGAACCTCAGGAACTGATGATGATCTTTGTGGATAGGAATATGCAGGTACGCATCCTTTAAATCCACGGTAGTCATATATTGACCCTCCTGGATTGTTGGTAAAATCGTCCGAATGGTTTCCATTTTGAAATATGGAACTCTGAGGAATTTGTTTAGAATTTTTAAATCCAGAATTGGTCTGAAGGTTCCCTCTTTTTTGGGAACTACGAACAGGTTTGAGTAAAAACCCAGGACTTGTTCCACTGTTGGAACTGGGTGTATCACTTTCATCTTTAATAGGTCTCCTACGCAAAGTAAGAATGCCTGTCTTTTTATCTGGTCTGAAGATAAGCGAGACATGTGGAACCTTCCCCTTGGAGGAAGTTCCTTGAACTCTAGAAGATACCCCTGAGAGACTATTTCTAGTGCCCAGGGATCCGGAACATCTCTTGCCCAAGCCTGAGCAAAGAGAGAAAGTCTGCCCCCTACTAGATCCTTTCCCGGATCGGGGGCTACCCCTTCATGCTGTCTTGGTAGCAGCAGCAGGCTTTTTGGCCTGTTTACCCTTGTTCCAGCCTTGCAATGGTTTCCATGCTGGTTTAGGCTGGGAAGCGTTGCCTTCTTGTCTAGAAGCTGCAGAGTTAGGATTTGGTCCGTTCCTGAAATTGCGAAAGGAACGAAAATTAGATTTGTTCTTAGCCTTGAAAGGCTTATCCTGTGGGAGGGCATGGCCCTTACCACCAGTAATATCAGAAATAATCTCTTTCAATTCCGGCCCAAAAAGGGTCTTACCCTTGAAAGGAATATTAAGCAATTTAGTTTTGGACGACACATCCGCCGACCAAGATTTTAGCCAAAGCGCTCTACGCGCCACTATAACAAAACCTGAATTTTTCGCCGCTAACTTAGCCAATTGCAAAGCGGCATCCAAGATAAAGGAATTAGCCAACTTCAGTGCGTGAATTCTGTCCATGACTTCATCATATGGAGTCTCTTTTTGAAGCGAATTTTCTAGTTCCTCGAACCAAAAAGACGCTGCCGTAGTGACAGGAATAATGCACGAAATTGGTTGAAGAAGGAAACCTTGCTGAACAAATATCTTTTTAAGCAATCCTTCCAATTTTTTATCCATAGGATCTTTGAAAGCGCAACTGTCCTCAATAGGAATAGCTGTGCGCTTGGCCAACGTTGAAACTGCCCCCTCAACCTTAGGGACTATTTGCCATGCGTCCCTTCTGGGGTCGACAATGGGGAACATTTTCTTGAATATAGGAGGTGGAAGAAAAGGTATACCTGGTCTTTCCCACTCCTTAGTCACTATGTCCGCCACCCTCTTGGGTATCGGAAAGGCATCAGCGTGCACTGGGACCTCTAAGAATTTGTCCATTTTGCACAGCTTCTCTGGAATTACCAAAGAATCACAATCATCGAGCGTAGTTAGCACCTCCTTAAGCAGGGCGCGGAGATGTTCTAACTTAAATTTAAATGCCACGATATCAGGTTCTGCCTGCTGTGAAACTTTTCCTGAATCAGAAACTTCCCCTTCAGACAGACCCTCCCTCACTGCTAATTCAGATTGATGTGAGGGTACAACAGATAAGTTATCGTCAGCGCCAACTTGCTCATCCTCTGTGTTTAAAACTGAGCAATCACGCTTTCTAGGAAATGATGGCAGTTTGGATAATAAATTTGCTATAGAATTATCCATTACTGCAGTTAATTGCTGCATAGTAACAAGCATTGGCGCGCTAGATGTACTAGGTATCGCCTGCGCGGGCAAAACTGGTGTTGACACAGAAGGAGAGGATGAGGAACTATCCCCACTATCTTCATCTTGGGCAATTCTATTAAATGTGACATCACTGTCCTGACTTTGTTTGGACGCCCTGGCACATTTTGCACAAATAGTTAAAGGGGGAACCACCTTGGCCTCTATACACACAGAACATATGCTATCTGAAGGTACAGACATGTTAGACAGAATATGGCAGGCTAATAATGCAATAAAAACGTTTTTAAACAAAACCGTTACTGTCCCTTTAAATAATAAAAAGGCACCATTTATTTCTGCAAGTTTGAAAAACTATGAAGGCAATATCCGATTTTAACAAAATTTGCACCCCAGTGTCCTAATGCCTTGAAAGTATTGCACACCAAGTTTCAAGACTTTAACTCTTAAAATGAGCAAACCGGAGCTATTTGTTCAAATCAACAATCTTAACACACTACAATCACTGCCACAGCCTTGCTGCGGCTTTTTACCTTCCCTGAGAGTTATTTGCCACTGAAGTAAACCTTCCTGAGTCCGTTTTTTGAGCCACAGGACCCCTCACATGAAGCTGCATGCACTGCCTTGGAAGAAAACTGCGCAATTGAAGCGCGAAAACGGGGCCTCCTTCCTCTGAGTGAAGGGGCCTTTCTGACTGGAATAGTAGTCTAACCAACTGCCAGGCGAAAAAAACGTTCCCAAAGTGTTTTTAATTACACAAACACACTCTAAATGCCATATAAATATGAAATAAACCAATCGATTTAGCCCACCAAAGTGTCAACCAGTATAGAGCCCATTTATAAGCCTTAATCTGTTATCTAAGAAAATGGCTTCCTTATCCCTTAAGGGAAACACTGACAGTCTTCTAGCATTAACATGTCTTGTTAGAAATATGACTGATCATACCTGTTGCAGATAAGCCTGCAAACTGTTCCCCCCAACTGAAGTTCTCTGGTTTCAACAGCCTTGCGTGGGAACAGTAATGGATTTTAGTTACTAGTGCTAAAATCATACTCCTCTTTAACAGAAATCTTCTTCATTTTCTGTTGCAGAGTAAATAGTACAAACCGGCACTATTTTAAAATAACAAACTCTTGATAGAAGAATAAAAAACAACAACTAACACCACATACTCTTTACCATCCCCGTGGAGATGCTACTTGTTCAGAGCGGCAAAGAGAATGACTAGGGGGCGGAGCCAGAGGGGGGGCTATATGGACAGCTCTTGCTGGGTGCTCTCTTTGCCATTTCCTGTAGGGGAAGAGAATATCCCACAAGTAAGGATGAAGCCGTGGACCGGACACACCAATGTTGGAGAAAATTTAGGTTCAGTGTCCCTTTAAAGGGATATTTGCCTCAAAATGTCCTAAGTATTCACACCCCATTGTAAAGGACTTTAAAGGACCATGATGCCCAAATGTTGAAACACTTGAAAGTGATGCAGCATAGCTGTAAAAAGCCGACTAGAAAAAATCACCTGGACATCTCTATGTAAAAAAGAAAGATATTTTACCTCAAAAGTTCCTCAGTACGGCTAAGAGAGTGAGCTTTCATGCACACTCCTCTTATTTCCCTATTCAGTTTAAGGAAGTTTACCATGAAATCTCATGAGAGCTAAGTGAAATCTCATGAGATCACAGTAAAAGAGTTCATGACCTCAGCACTGTTGATGCTGATTGGCTGCTGTTCATTTCTTCCGCTCTCTTTTTTTTTTTACCTGCAGCTGGGCAGTAACTGAAAGATAACTTTTTACACAGCACTTACTCTGGTGAGCTGAGGAAATTGTGAGGTAAAATATCTTCCTGTTTTACATAGAGATGTTTAGGTGATATTTTCCTGTCATCTTTTTACAGTTATGTTGCATCACTTTCAAGTGATTTAGCATATGAGTATTATGTCCTTTAAGTCAACCTAAAAGTAGAAATATGTTTGTAGACAAGTGGAGAAAAGGGGAGTGAGGAATGTTGTTTTAATGAAGTTATACTAATTTATCAGAGCACAAAAAGTGTAGTACTATGGGATCTAGTAAAGGAGAAATATGGAAACAGAAAAAAAAATTATCTGTGAAAAAAAAAAAAAGTTTTTTTGCGAAAAAACTTCAGACACACCCAAGGGCCACACATATCCAGGCAACTCACTGAGATTGTGATACTTGTTTTACATTGAAAAATTACCAAGTAAAATTTCTACTTTTTAATTAAAAAAAATGTTTTACTTTGTATTCTGTAATTATGATTTTTACTTTGTACTTTATGTATTTGTTAAACTGTTTTTGTTTTGTTTGTTTTTTACTGAGCATTAAATTGTAACTATGTGTTTCTCCTTGACATACACAAATGCAGGGCATGCCCCTAAGCAAGGTACACAAATTTCAGGGTAAACTTTATATTTCCAGAATCATGTGAACGACCTCATAGTACTGACAGATCTATGATCTCACATGCATGTTTGTTTGTTTTTTTTAAGGTCAGATCCACTAGAAAAGTTGTGACAGGTACTTAAAAATTAAAGCAAGCGAGGGAGCACATAAAAAATAAGCCAGGTTATTAATTAAGAGTAGAGAGATTTGTGTTGTGGGGGTGGCATACTTAGGGTTGCCACCCGTTCCTTAAAATACAGAACACTTATGAGTTACACATGCTGCAGGGTGTGCAGGGAGGAATATGAATAGTGCTGTCCAGAAACACAATACATGTTCCTCCCTGCACACCCTGCAGCATGTGTAACTCATAAGTGTCCAGGAAAACATGGCTGAGGTGGCAACCCTAGGCATACTACTGTGAAGTAAATGATACTTAAAAGGAACAAACAAATTGTTTGTGATTCAGATAGAGCATGAAATTTTAAGCAACTTTCTAATTTACTCCTATTATCAAATTTTCTTCAATCTCTTGGTATCTTTATTTGAAATGCAAGAATGTAAGTTTAGATGCCGGCCCATTTTTGGTGAACAACCTGGCTTGTACTTGCTGATTGGTGGATAAATTCATCCACCAATAAAATAGTGCTGTCCAGAGTTCTTAACGTAAAAAAAAAAATTAGATGCCTTCTTTTTCAAATAAAGATAGCAAGAGAACGAACAAAAATTGATAATAGGAGTAAATTAGAAAGTTGCTTAAAATTGCATGCTCTATCTGAATCATGAAAGAAAACATTTGAGTTCAGTGTCCCTTTAAAACATTGTGGCTGTGAATTTAACAACAGATTACAAAGTGGTGACCTAATGAGTCATTTAAAATTTAAATTTTTCAAAATTTGAAAATCAGTATGGTAATACCATTAATACATATGCCCTCTACCCATTTGATCCCTATAATTATTTTGTTGTACTCCGCTTTTGTTTATAGCGCTCTACAAATAACCGATAATAATAATAATACATATTAATATTTTTCTGAAGAAATAAAGGGATACTAAACCTATTTTTTTTTATGATTCAGATAGAGAATGCAATCTTGAGCAACTTTCTAATTTACTCCTACTATCAATTTTTCTTTTGCTATCTTTATTCGAAAAAACAGGAATGTAAGCTTAAAAACCGGCCCATTTTTGGTTCAGCACCTGGGAAGTGTTTGCTTATTGGTGGCTAAATGTACCCACCAATCAGCAAGCGCTACCTAGGTGCTGAACCAAAAATGGGCCGGCACTTAACCTTGCATTCCTGCTTTTTCAAATAAAGATAGCAAGAAAACGAAGAAATATTGATAATAGGAGTAAATTAGAAAGTTGCTTACAATAGCATGCTCTATCTGAATTATGAAAGAAAAAAATATGGGTTTAGTATCCCCTTAACCCCTTAATGACAATGAACGTACCAGGTACGTCACTCAAAAATTGTCATTTAATGTACCTGGTACGTCCACCGGTAAAACAAGCACTGGAAGCGATCCTGATCGCTTCCAGCTGCTTTCCGGTTATTGCAGTGATGCCTCGATATCGAGGCATCCTGCAATAACCATTTTGACCCATTTTGGCCCTCTCTGCACCAGACATCGATGGCCGCATTCGTTGGTGGGTGGGAGCTGAAGTGGGAGGCGGGTGGGCGGCCATCGATGGGTTCTGCCTCTGAGAGGGGGGGCGGGGTCTCAGGGGGCGCGCACGCGTGCACGGGGGCGGCGGGAGCGTGCACGGGGAGGGAGCAGGTGAGAACCGCTACACTGCAGAAAAAAAAGTATTTTAAGTGGGAGAAAGGGTGCATGGAATGTCCAAAAAAAAATTATCTAAGGGATCTGGGAGGGGGTGGGGGTTGGTCTTGGGGGGGGGGGAAGCTACACTAGAGAAAAAAAATAAAAAAATATATATTTCTTATATTGTAAACTGGATACTGGCAGACAGCTGCCAGTACCCAGGATGGCTCCCAAGAAGGTAGAGGGGGAGGTTAGAGAGCTGTTTGGGGGGGGGGGGGGTCAGGGAGGTTGGGGGCTAAGGGGGGATCCTACAGAGCAGAATATGTACATATGCTTATTTTAATTAAAAAAAACAGAGATAGCTTTTATTTTAGTACTGGCAGACTTTCTGCCAGTACTTAAGATGGCAGGGACAATTGTGGGGTGGGGTTGGTAAGAGAGCTGTTTGGGAGGGATCAGGGGGTGCGATGTGTCAGGTGGGAGGCTGGTCTCTACACTAAAGCTAAAATTAACCCTGCAAGCTCCCTAATTAACCCTTCACTGCTAGCCATAATACATGTGTGATGCGCAGCAGCATTTAGCGGCCTTCTAAATACCAAAAAAGCAACGCTATTTCTGAACGAAGGGGATCCCAGAGAAGCATTTACAAGTATTTGTGCACTGCTGGGCATAATACACGTGTGGTGCGCAGCGGCATTTCGCGGCCTTCTAATTACCAAAAAGCAACGCCAAAGCCATATATGTCTGCTATTTCTGAACAAAGGGGATCCCAGAGAAAAATGTACAACCATTATGCCATAATTGCACAAGCTGTTTGTAAATAATTTTAGTGAGAAACCTAAAAATTGTGAAAAAATTTGTGAAAAAGTGAACGATTTTTTTTATTTGATCGCATTTGGTGGTGAAATGGTGGCATGAAATATACCAAAATGGGCCTAGATCAATACTTTGGGTTGTCTTCTAAAAAAAAATATATACATGTCAAGAGATATTCAGGGATTCCTGAAAGATATCAGTGTTACAATGTAACTAGCGCTAATTTTGAAAAAAAGTGGTTTGGAAATAGCAAAGTGCTTCTTGTACAGGGAGTGCAGAATTATTAGGCAAATGAGTATTTTGACCACATCATCCTCTTTATGCATGTTGTCTTACTCCAAGCTGTATAGGCTCGAAAGCCTACTACCAATTAAGCATATTAGGTGATGTGCATCTCTGTAATGAGAAGGGGTGTGGTCTAATGACATCAACACCCTATATCAGGTGTGCATAATTATTAGGCAACTTCCTTTCCTTTGGCAAAATGGGTCAAAAGAAGGACTTGATAGGCTCAGAAAAGTCAAAAATAGTGAGATATCTTGCAGAGGGATGCAGCACTCTTAAAATTGCAAAGCTTCTGAAGCGTGATCATCGAACAATCAAGCGTTTCATTCAAAATAGTCAACAGGGTCGCAAGAAGCGTGTGGAAAAACCAAGGCGCAAAATAACTGCCCATGAACTGAGAAAAGTCAAGCGTGCAGCTGCCAAGATGCCACTTGCCACCAGTTTGGCCATATTTCAGAGCTGCAACATCACTGGAGTGCCCAAAAGCACAAGGTGTGCAATACTCAGAGACATGGCCAAGGTAAGAAAGGCTGAAAGACGACCACCACTGAACAAGACACACAAGCTGAAACGTCAAGACTGGGCCAAGAAATATCTCAAGACTGATTTTTCTAAGGTTTTATGGACTGATGAAATGAGAGTGAGTCTTGATGGGCCAGATGGATGGGCCCGTGGCTGGATTGGTAAAGGGCAGAGAGCTCCAGTCCGACTCAGACGCCAGCAAGGTGGAGGTGGAGTACTGGTTTGGGCTGGTATCATCAAAGATGAGCTTGTGGGGCCTTTTCGGGTTGAGGATGGAGTCAAGCTCAACTCCCAGTCCTACTGCCAGTTTCTGGAAGACACCTTCTTCAAGCAGTGGTACAGGAAGAAGTCTGCATCCTTCAAGAAAAACATGATTTTCATGCAGGGCAATGCTCCATCACACGCGACCAAGTACTCCACAGCGTGGCTGGCAAGAAAGGGTATAAAAGAAGAAAATCTAATGACATGGCCTCCTTGTTCACCTGATCTGAACCCCATTGAGAACCTGTGGTCCATCATCAAATGTGAGATTTACAAGGAGGGAAAACAGTACACCTCTCTGAACAGTGTCTGGGAGGCTGTGGTTGCTGCTGCACGCAATGTTGATGGTGAACAGATCAAAACACTGACAGAATCCATGGATGGCAGGCTTTTGAGTGTCCTTGCAAAGAAAGGTGGCTATATTGGTCACTGATTTGTTTTTGTTTTATTTTTGAATGTCAGAAATGTATATTTGTGAATGTTGAGATGTTATATTGGTTTCACTGGTAAAAATAAATAATTGAAATGGGTATATATTTGTTTTTGTTAAGTTGCCTAATAATTATGCACAGTAATAGTCACCTGCACACACAGATATCCCCCTAAAATAGCTATAACTAAAAACAAACTAAAAACTAATTCCAAAACTATTCAGCTTTGATATTAATGAGTTTTTTGGGTTCATTGAGAACATGGTTGTTGTTCAATAATAAAATTAATCCTCAAAAATACAACTTGCCTAATAATTCTGCACTCCCTGTATTTATGGTCCTACAACTTGCACAAAAAGCAAAGAAGATGTAAACATTGGGTATTTCTAAACTCAGGACAAAATTGAGAAACTATTTAGCATGGGTGTTTTTTGGTCATTGTAGATGTGCAACAGATTTTGGGGGTCAAAGTTAGAAAAAGTGTTTTTTTTCCCATTTTTTCCTCATATTTTATATTTTTTTTTATAGTAAATTATAAGATATGATAATAATAATGGTATCTTTAGAAAGCCCATTTAATGGCGAGAGAAACTTTATATAATATGTGTGGGTACAGTAAATGAGTAAGAGGAAAATTACAGCTAAACACAAACACCACAAAAATGTAAAAATAGTGTTGGTCCCAAACGGACAGAAAATAGAAAAGTGCTGTTGTCATTAAGGGGTTAAATGATATCTTAGTGACTCAGACTTCTACAAATGTAAGTTATCATACTATAATTGATGTTTACACAAACTTTATCGATTGGATTTTGTATTGTATACTATGGTGAACTTTGTGACCATTTTTTAAATTGAAAAATGAAGTAATTAATTTACATAGAATATAAATTATTTTGTTTTTCCAAATTTTAACACTGTAAATTATGATATTGGGGTTGATAAATAAATTATTTCACATACTAGTGTATATGTCACTTTTATGTCTGAGGATTTGGCAGCAATTTCCTAGCCAGAAACAAAAAAGATCAGCCCTGTAATATCTATTATCTATCTATTATCTATTGATATAAAAAAAAACACTGAAAGGGACAGTCTAGTCAAAATTAAACTTTCATGATACAGATAGGGCATGCAATTTTAAACAACTTTCTATTTTACTTTTATTATCAAATTTGCTTTGTTCTCAATGCATCATAGAACAGAGAGATTCAGATATTAATTCACAAGTTTTGTTCTTTGGAAAATGGTCAATTTTTAGCAAATCATTGTCTTAAGAAGAACAAGACATTATCATATTTCCCTTTAGAAATACAGATTTAGTTCTTCTTGGAATTTGGTAGGGCCTATGGAAGGGAGAGACCTTTTTTTTCTTCTTTTTTCTCTGTTTTTGTATTTTCTTTGTTGTTTTTGTTATCTCTTGGTTTGATGTAATTATATAAAAAAAGGCTGAGTTTATAAATTACCACCTTCTCAAATGATTGGTTAACTTGGATATAAGGAAGGTATATAATATAGTTGTCAATAAGTATTTACTTTTGATTTTCTTTATGTATTATTCAAGTATGCTGTTATTCTTTTTTCCCCCGTTTATTTTGCCCCCTTCCTTTTTCTCTTATGTATCCTGCCAACTCTTAAAAAAAAGATATTAAAAAACATTTGCTTTGTTCTTTTGGTATTCTTTGTTAAAAGCTAAACCTAGGTAGGCTCATATGCTAATTTCTAAGCCCTTGAAGGCTGCCTTTTATCTCAGTGTTCATGTGTGCAATATAGAAAACAGTGTGCTTAATCCTGTGGAATTATTTATAAGTCAGCACTGATTGTCTAAAATCCAAATCGGTCAAAAGAACTGAAATAAGGTGCGGTCTGCAGAGGCTTAGATACAAGGTAATCACAGAGGTAAAAAGTATATTAATATAACAGTGTTGGTTATGCAAAACTGGGGAATGGGTAATAAAGGGATTATCTATCTTTTTAAACAATAACAATTCTGGAGTAGACTGCCTATTTAAAGGGACACTAACCCCAATTTTTTTTCTTTAATGATTAAGATACAGCATGCAATTTTAAGCAACTCTCTAATTTACTCCTATAATCAAATATTCTTCCTTCTCTTGCTATCCATATTTAAAAAGCAGGAATATAAAGCTTAAGAGCCGGCCCATTTTTGGTTGAGAACCTGGGTTATGCTTGCTTATTGATTTGCTTACTCTATCCACCAATAAGCAAGCGCTATCCATGGTGCTGAACCTAAAATGGGCTGGCTCCTAAGCTTTAAATTGCTACTTTTAAATAAAGATAGCAAGAGAACAAATAAAAATTGGTAGTAGGAGTAAATTAGAAAGTGTCAGGGTGCCAGGAATCAGACTGAGACGAGAAGTGCAAAAAAAATCACACCTTTATTAATAGCAAAAAATAATAAAAAAGTCCACAAAAAAAAAGTCCACGGGCATGGAGGAGGGCGGGAGCATGAACATCAGAGGAGGGAACCCATGAGCGCTCCTCCGGACCGTAGCCCCTCCAGTGAACCAAATACTGTACGCAGCCCCTGGACATACGAGAGTCAATAATGCTGCTGACCTCATACTCCTCATGGTTGTCAACAAAGATAGGACAGGGACGAGGCAACACAGTGGTAAACCGATTACAAACCAATGGTTTCAAGAGGGAAACATGAAAAACATTGGAGATGGAGATGCGCATTGCAGGAGGAAGGTCAAGAGCGTAGGCAGCAGGATTGACCCGTCGGAGTATTCGAAAAGGACCAACATAACGGGGAGCCAGTTTATTGGAAGGTACACAAAGGTTCAACTTGCGGGAGGACAGCCAAACTCTCTCATCAACCTGGAAGGAAGGCGCGGGCAGGCGCCTACGATCAGCCTGGAACTTTTGGCACTGCATAGAACGATGAAGGCAGTCCTGAATCTGCACCCACGTGGAACGGAGTTGCCGGAGATGCTCCTCCAAAGCCAGAACACCCTGAGACATGAATGAATCGGGCAACAAGGATGGTTGAAACCCATAATTCAAAATGAATGGGGATAACTTGGAGGAAGCATTAATAGCACTATTACGAGCAAACTCTGCCCAAGGTAACAGTTCAGACCAATTATTGTGGTGATCTGAGACATAGCAACGGAGGAACCGTTCCAGAGCTTGATAAGACCGTTCCGCAGCCCCATTGGATTGAGGGTGATATGCCGAGGAGAAGGAAAGCTGGATCCCCATTTGAGCACAAAAGGAAAGCCAAAATCTGGAGACAAACTGGCTACCCCGGTCCGACACTATCTCCTTGGGTAACCCATGTAAACGGAAGACCTCCCGAGCAAAAATTGAAGCAAGCTCCTGAGCGGTAGGCAACTTCTTCAAGGGAATGCAATGTGACATTTTAGAAAAACGGTCAACCACCATAAAGGATAACAGTATTGCCATTGGAAGCAGGGAGCTCGACAGACGTCAAGGAGTTTTATTCTTTGCACAAACTGAACAGGAGACAACATACGCAGCAACATCAAAAAGAATACCTGGCCACCAGAATTGTCGAGTGACAGACCAAATAATTTGGTTTTTGCCTGGGTGACCTGCAGCTTTAGGATAGTGGTAAGTGTGCAAAAGTTTAGTTCGAAGATTCTCAGGAACAAAACACTTACCACTAGGTTTCTTAGGAGGTGCATTGGTTTGTGCAACCAGGATCTCCTCCCCAAGGGAGAAGTCAAATTAGTACATATGGTAGCAAAAATATGGCCAGGAGGTATAACTGGAGTAGGTACAGACTCCTCCTTGGACAGAGGCGAAAATTGTCAAGAGAGGGCATCAGCCCTAACATTATTACTACCAGGCAGGTAGGAGACCACATAATTAAACCGAGACAAAAATAGCGCCCATCTGGCCTGTCGGGGCGACAAACGTTTTGCTTCAAATAGATAAGTTAAATTCTTGTGGTCAGTAAGAATGAGCACTGGCACGCTAGTACCCTCGAAAAGATGCCTCCATTCCTTGAGTGCCAAAATTATGGCCAGTAATTCCCTGTCACCAATTTCATAATTGCACTCCGCTGGAGACAATTTCTTAGAGAAGAAACCACACGGATGCAAGGAACCGTCAAGCGTAGGACGTTGAGACAAGAGGGCACCTACTCCAGTCTCAGACGCATCGACCTCAAGAACGAAAGGCAGGACAGGGTTAGGATGAGCCAGAACTGGAGCGGCAGCAAAGGCAGTCTTAAGACTATCAAAAGCCTTAATAGCAGTAGGTGACCAATGGAGTGGATCATTCTCTTTACGGGTTATGTCTGTAATAGGTTTGACCAAGGAAGAAAAGTTTTTAATAAACTTTCTATAGTAATTGGCGAACCCCAAAAAACGTTGAATAGACAGAAGACCAACTGGGCGAGGCCACTGCAGAACTGCAGATAATTTGTCAGGATGGAGAACCCTGCAACGGAGATAACATAACCTAGGAAGGTTACTTGAGTCTGATGGAACTCACATTTCGCGAGTTTACAAAACAGGCCATACTCACTTAGTCTCTGAAGAACCAGAACAATGATCCTCAAGTGTGGGTGAGTGTATGAGGATGTCGTCTAGGTACACCACAACACACTGTTGCAACATATCTCGTAGGACATCATTAATAAATTCCTGGAAAACAGCAGGAGCATTACATAGGCCAAAGGGCATTACAAGATACTCATAATGCCCGCTCCTGGTGTTAAATGCTGTTTTCCATTCGTGACCCTCCTTGATCCTAAGGAGATTGTACGCTTCTCTCAAATTAAGTTTAGTAAAGATCGTAGCTCCCTTGAGGCGGTCAAAGAGTTCCGTAATGAGCGGAATAGGGTAAGCATTCTTAATGGTAAGACGATTAAGACCCCTATAATTGATGCATGGTCTTAACTCGCCACCCTTTTTCTTCACAAAGAAGAAGAAGCCAGCCCCTGCAGGAGAGCAGGATTTGCGGATGATCCACCGTGACAGAGCATCGGCAACATACTCCTTCATAGCACAATTCTCCGCAACAGACTGAGGGTAAACCCGGCCCCGAGGAGGAATGGCTCCGGGTTGCAGGTCTATGGTACAATCGTAAAACCGGTGAGGAGGTAACGTACTGACACGCACCTTGTCAAAAACGTCTAGGAACTCTCGGTACTCCTCTGGCAATTAAGATACTGAAGAAGTGCACAAGACTTTAACTGGTTTCGGAAGACAAGTGGAAATACATTACGGAGACCACGACAAAATTTCGGACCTGCGCCAGTCGAGACTGGGATTGTGCTTTTAGAGCCAGGGATAACCCAGAAAAACCGGAAAATGCAGAGAGTTTATCACCTGGAACTGGAGGGTTTCAAAATGGAGAGCCCCAACAGCCAAGGACAACGGAGCAGTTTTGTGAGTAACGAGTGCGGGCTGAAGGGGCCTGCCATCAATGGCCTCAATAGCAAGTGGAAATGACCGAGGCAAAACAGGAATGGAGTGCTTTGATACAAAAGCACTGTCAATGAAATAGAGTCAACAAGAGCCTGGGTGACTATGGAGGAGTCCACCCAGGAAAGGACAACCGTGACCAAAGGTTTCTCCTTTAGCGGTTCCGGGGACGAGGATAAACCACCCAAGGTCTGCCCCCAACAGGACCTTAGGTGTGAGCGTTTCCCGGCCGTGTAGGACAAGACTTCAAAAGGTGGCCCTGTAACCCACAATAGAGGCAGAGTCCCTCCCTAAAGGCTCTCTCCGCCGCGAAGAGACATGTGAATCCCAACTGCATCGCTCAACAGTACCTGGTGACTCAAAATCAGGAGGCATGGGAGGAGAGGGAGGCATGGGTGGGAACGAACACGTAGAAGACAACGGAACAGGAGGCTTCCGCAAGCGCTCCTTGAAAGAGGGCCTCTTACTTAGTCTGATGTCAATTAGAATAAAAAAAGATACCAATGCCACGAGATCTTCTGGTAAATCTCTGGCAGCAACTTCGTCTTTAATCGCATCAGAGAGCCCATGAAAGAAGGCGGCAACAAGGGCTTCATTGTTCCAACCTACCTCTGCGGCAAGCGTACGGAACTCAATGGCATACTGAGCAACAGATCTTGTACCTTGCTGAATGGACATGAGTCGTTTAGCAGCAGAGGAGGAGTGAGCCGGAACATCAAATACCACAAATTCAGGGTAATTTGAAATCGCAGGTTTATTAATCTCCCACAAAGGATTAGCCGAGGCAAGAGCTGTGTCAGAGAGTAACGAGATGAGAAATCCCACCTTAGCTCTGTCAGAGGGAAACGCCTGAGGTAACATCTCAAAGTAAATGCCCACCTGGTTCAAAAACCCTCTGCACTGATTAGGATCACCTCCATATCGCTGAGGTAGAGGTGCAGAACCGGACATGCTCCTGGTAGGACTAGGTGCAGCAGCGGAAACAGGAGCAGCCATAACTTGCGGGACACTTTGGTCCAAATGTGCAGTGTGAGTCAGCAGGGTTTGCAGGTCTAGTGAAAATTGATCCAAGCGGTGATCCTGTTCATCCATCCTGGATATTATAGCAGGTAAAGGTGGATTATTAGCACCATCAGGATTTATGGCCCTTGTGTAATGTCAGGGTGCCAGGAATCAGACTGAGAAGAGAAGTGCAAAAATAATCACACTTATATTAATAGCAAAAAATAATAAAAAGTCCACAAGTCAAATAACAAGCCAGGAATCAAAACCAGAGCTGGAAGTCAGACAAGCCAAATCAGGATCCAAAGCGAGTAGTCAGACGAGCCGGAATCAGGAACAAGGAGAACAGCAGAGTCAGGAACAAGCCAGAGATCAGGAACCAGGAGGGACGTCAGACAGCCAGGTAATACACAGGAGCTCTCACAAACAGGTCTGAGACAACGCAAGGGCAAAGCATACTGAACAGAGGCCCTTTAAATAAGAAGTGATGACATTACAATTCTGTGACTGCATCCTGTCTCACACGGATGATGTATACCAGTCTGGCCATAAAAGGAAGTGCAGGAAATGAGCAGCATCACACAGTATGCACCAGAGTCAGCAAGAGAGGTGAGTAAAATGGCTGCCAGCAGCACATGGCAAACAAAACCGGGAAAAAACCCTGACAGAAATGTGTTTAAAATTGCATGATATATCTGAATCATTAAAGAAAAAATGTGGGTTTAGTATCCCTTTAAGTCAAAATAAAACTTGTATGATTCAGCAGAGCATGCAATTAAAAAAAAAAATTTAAATTACTTTTATTATCAAAATGGGTACTTTATGAAGCAACAACGCCTATGGAGCATATACAAGTGTTACATAGAAACATAGATATTGACGGCAGATAAGAGCCATAGGCCCAGCAAGTCTGCCCGACCTTACCTAACAGTATAAACTTATCTAGTTCGTAGGATAGCCCTATGCTTGTCCCATGCATTTTTAAAGTCCCCCACAGTGTTTGTTGCTACTACCTCTTGAGGAAGTTTATTCCATAAATCAATCACTCTTTCTGTAAAGAAGTGCTTCCTCAAATTACTCCTGAATCTACTACCCTTTAGCTTGAGCTCATGACCCCTTGTTCTTGAATTTTCCATTTTATGTAAAATACCCACAGCCTGTTTTACTAAACCCTTTAATGTACTTGAAAGTTGCTATCATATCACCTCTTTCCCTTCTCTCCTCTAAGCTATACATATTTAGGTCATTGAGCCTATCCTGGTAAGTTTTATTTTTTAGACCATGTACCATTTTGGTAGCCCTCCTTTGCACAGATTCAAGTTTGTTAATATCCTTCTGAAGATAAGGCCTCCAGAACTGCACACAATACTCAAGATGAGGCCTAACTAATGATCTATAAAGTAGCATAAGAACCTTACTATTTCTGCTGCAAATACCTCTACCAATACATCCAAGCATTCTGCTAGCCTTACTCGCTGCATTACTACATTGTTTACTAAGTTTTAAATCATCTGAAATAATAATTCCCAAGTCCTGTTCCTCGTCTGTAACAGTCAGTAAAGTGTCATTGAGTCTGTAATTAACATTTGGATTTTTCTTCCCTAAATGCATTATTTTACACTTTGCTGTGTTAAACTTTAGATCCCAGTCGTTTGTCCAATCCTCCAATTGTTGTATATCACTTCTCATTTTGTCTACCCCCCCTGGAACATCCATTCTGTTGCAAATTTTTGTATCATCTGCAAAGAGACATACTTTCCCCTGTAGCCCTTTGCTGATATCGCAGATAAATATGTTAAACAAAACAGGCCCCAGAACTGACCCCTGAGGAACACCACTAGTAACAGCCCCCTCTGCTGAATGAACTCCATTTACTAAGACACTTTGTTTTCTGTCCTTAAGCCAGCATTCCACCCAGTTCACAATTTTTGAATCTAGACCAAGGAGATATAGTTTGTGAATAAGTTTATTGTGTGGGACGGTGTCAAATGCTTTGCTGAAATCTAGATATGCTACATCAACTGTTCCTCCCTTGTCTAATACTTTTGTTACATAATCAAAGAAGTCAATTAGATTAGTCTGACATGATCTCCCTGAAGTAAAACCATGCTGATTTTGGTCCTCTAAATTGTTTGTCTTTATGTAAGTCATAATTCTTTCTTTTAAGAGGCTTTCCATTAATTTCCCTACTACTGAAGTTAAACTAACTGGCCTGTAGTTGCCAGATTCTTCTCTACTGCCCTTTTTATGAAGAGGTATTACATTTGCTATTCTCCAATCATCTGGGACAGCTCCTGTTAATAGTGACTGATTAAACAGATCAGTTAATGGGACAGTTAGCACTGATCGAAGTTCTTTTAAAACCCTTGGATGAATATTATCAGGACCCACTGCCTTTGTAACATTTATTTTTGATAATGCTAACAAAACCTCATCCTCTGTAAAAAGATTAGTGTTAAGCTTGTTTCTATTTTGCGTAGCATCCCTTAATGTAGACATTGTATCTTCACAATCTTTAGTGAAAACAGAACAGAAGTAATCATTGAGACAGTCTGCAATCTGCTTATCTCCTTCTATTATTCTACCATCAACTGATTTCAATTTTACTATTCCTACCTTATTTTTTCTTCTTTCACTGATATATCTAAAGAATGTTTTGTCCCCATGTTTTACTGACTGTGCTATCTGCTCTTCTGCATGAGCTTTAACCTTCCTAATTAACTGCTTAGTCTTTTTTTGTTGGAGTCTCCATATTTTCATATCATCATCTGCTTGTGTGTGTCTGTAATTTTTATAAGCTATCTTTTTTGTCTTTACAGCATGTGCTACTTCTTTGGAAAACCAAATTGGTTTCCGCTTTCTTTTACTTTTACAGACATGTCTAATACAGTGTGCGGTTGCATCTAAAATGGCACCTTTCACAAATTCCCACTGTTCTTGAACCCCTGTAATAAGAGTTTTCCCCTTTAAATAGTTTTTTAGGTATTCTCCCATTAATGAAAAATCTGCCGTCCTAAAGTCTAAAACTTTTGTTTTAGTCTGGGTGGACAGTTCCTGAACATGAATACTAAACCAAACAGATTGATGATTACTGGATCCTAAGTTCTCACCTACAGACACATCTGAAACTGTATCACTGTTTGTAAGTATTAGATCTAATTTAGCTTCCTTACGAGTTGGTTCCTTGACTAATTGTTCAAGTGATTCCCCTAGCAGAGATTCAAGAATATACCTGCTTCTAGCCGATCTAGCAGAAGGAATCTTCCAGTCTATATCTGGCAAATTAAAGTCCCCCAGTACTATAACCTTACCCTTCATGGTCATTTTGGTTATTTCATCTAATAACAGATTGTCCAGTTTTTCATCCTGCAATGGAGGCCTATATACAACCCCTATTCTAAAAACATTTTTATCTCCAATTTCCAAAGCCACCCAAATACTTTCCACCTCATCATTTGTTCCTACAATTTCAGTAACCTTTATATTTTCATTTAAATACAAAGCAACTCCTCCACCTTTCTTTCCTACTCTGTTCTTTTTAAATATCCTGTATCCAGGTATGACTATGTCCCAGTCATGCAAATCATTGTACCATGTTTCTGTTATAGCTACTAAATCCAAGTTGTCCCTAGTCATTATTGAAATGAGTTCAGGTAATTTATTTCCTAAGCTGCGAGCATTTGTGCTCATGGCACGAAGAATTTTTCTACTAGAATTTCTAGAATTGTTACTTGGACTAACAGTTTTGGCCTGCTGTGGGGGGCAGGTGGATATATTAATGCTACCCCCCTTTATTAGTTTAAATGATTTCTAATAAAGTATTTAAACTCCTCTCCCAGATACTCTGTTCCTTTAGCATCCAAATGCAAGCCATCTCTCCTAAATAACCTAGTATCTTTCCAAACAGAGCTATAATGGCCAATAAAACCAAATCCTCGTTCCCTGCACCACTTATCTAACCAAGAATTAAATGTTGTTATCCGCTCCATCTTTCCTGCTTCCTGGTCATACACAGGTAAAATAGCAGAAAATGATAGAGTTGATGCCACAGTCTCTAAATGATTACCTAGGTCACAAAACTCTTTCTGAACAGCAGCAACATGATTACTAGCCAGATCATTTGTTCCTAAATGAACAATCACATCTAACTCACTTCCCTTTCCTGCTGCCTTAACAATTCTCAAAATACGATTCTTATCCCTGTGAGCAGTAGCTCCTGGAAGACATCTAACCTCCCTTGTTTCTCCTTTACTTTCACCTAAATACACATTCCTCAAAATAGAGTCACCCACTAACAGTCTTTTTCTCAAAAACACATCTGCAGTTCTTTCCTGTGTTATGTTACCTGGAGAATCAGGTGCCAATAGATTTAAATTACCTGTTACAGCTTCAGAGGGCTCAGAAACAGCAATCTCCTCATCACAAGTGTATTCGGCAAGAGCAGCATAGGAGTTTTGCAATGGCAGAGGTTGTGGGCAATGCTTCTGGTATACTGTTCTACAGTATATGTTCACAGTATATGTGTATTATGTGATTGGCTGATAGCTGTCACGATACAGTGGGTAGTAAAAATGGAACTAACTTTGAAATTTGTCAGAAAAAATCTACTACTAAATTAATATTTAGACTAAATTTGACACAATTTATCATGGCCCAAATGGGGCAAAACACCAGTTTCCTTGCGAGCCTTTAGGCTCGCCGGAAACAGGAGTTAAAGGATTACTTTCTGTTATAATTTTTAAGCTAAACAACTAACATATTAAAGTTAATAAACATTAATTAAAACCTACTGACCTATATTTTCTCCAAAACGAAGTTTCATAACGTTCTAAAAGTTATATCTTTTATTCGCTGATGATGTCACGTTATCCTGCCCACTATTTTCAGCACTGTGTGTTCAAAATATTTAAACCAATAACTTTGTGTTTAAAGCACCATTTTGAAACCTAGGTATTGTAAACGGATTGGTACAGAGCAAAGGATACCCACGGAGTGGGTTTGGAAAATAATTAAATTTGCAGACAAGATTTCTGATATAGGGTAGAGATATGTTAATGAAATGCTATTGATAAAAAGCGTATTTGGGGTAGTTAGTTAGTAACAGGCATAGAAAATATTTACTTACAGTGGCCCTTTAAGAAGCAGCCGTCTTAAGACCACTGCTCCTTAACTCATACGCCTCCACTGAGGCTGCGTACATCAATTCGCTGGATCGAATACGATCGGGTTGACACCCCTGCTTGAGGCCGTGAATCTGCAGGGGCAGCATTACACCAGAACTGCTTGCGCAATGTTAAATACGCTGTCGGCATTCAGCGATGTCTGGCGGACATGATATGCAACAGCGTATCATGTCCGCCAGACATTGATAAATCGGCCCCCATGTGTTATTGCATTGTCTTTATTTTGAATTTGTTGATTATGTAATTCTAATGTATTTAATAGTCTTTTAAAGGGACAGTAAAGTAAAAATTAAACTTTTATGGTCTAGATGAAGCATGCAATTTATTTCTATTATCAAATTTGCTTTGTTCTCTTTGTATTTGCTGAAGAGTAAACCTAGGTGGGCTCATAGGACTTCCGGAGAGTGCATGTGCCTTTAGCAGTCTATGGAAGTAGTGTTTGCAACATTGTTTTTAAAGATGTTAAAAATACTTTTGCCATAGACTCCTGATGGCACGTGCACTCTCCTGAAGTCCTATGAGCCCAATTAGTTTTACTCTTCAACAAGGTATTCCAAGAGAACAAAACAAATTTGATAATAGAAGTAAATTGGAAAGTTGTTTAAAATTACATCCTCTATCCGAATCATGAAAGTGTAATTTTGACTTTACTGTCCCTTTAAGAATGATTAAAATAATAAACAAATGAGCACTTCAGTTTCACATTTATGAAACGTAACAAATAGTTGTTAGGAAGAATGTTAAATTGCATATTTAAATTCAATACATCAACAAAACAGATGTATTGCATTTTGTATTATTTTCACTGTGGGCCCAATGATCTAAAGCTCTCCGTTCTGGCAGGATTATTTAAAGGGACATGAAACTCACGTTTTTTTCTTTCATGATTTAGAAAGAGCATGCAATTTTAAACAACTTTCTAATTTACTTCTACTATCTAATTTGCTTCATTCTCTTGATATACTGTGCTGAAAAGCATATCTAGATAGACTCAGTAACTGCTGATTGGTTGCTGCACAGACGCCTTGTATGATTGCTCACCCATGTGCATTGCTATTTCTTCAGCAAAGGATATCTAAAGAATGAAGCAAATTAGATAATAGAAGTAAATTGGAATGTTGTTTAAAACTGTATTCTCTACTTGAATCACAAACAAACATTTTTGGGTTTTAGTGTCCCTTTAAGTATTGTCAGTACTGTGAGGTTTCTCAAAGAATTTCAGAAATGCAAATTTTACCTTGAGAGTTGTTTTTCTAGCTATGTAGGATTCTGGACAAAAAAAAAAAAAAGATTTTGCGCAATTTTTCTCCATGACTACGAGGAGTTTTCGTTCATCAGGCCCTGTATTTGAATTTAACTATCTAATATATGCTGTATTCTTAAACTGATTCTTCGCTTAAAAAATATGATTATAGGTTGTTCTGTACGCTGATTTAACATCATGGTCAAAATAAGAGCTTCAAAATACTATGTTGGTGCTTGTACTAATATTACATTATATTCAAATGTGTTATTTTCATCTGAAATTAAAAAAATTTAGATGACTATAACACATTTCAACAACAAAACGAGGGATTTAATAAAGACTCTGGTTTTCTGACACACTACCAAAAATGTATATGAACATAAATCTTAATGTCTCATGTATGTCTAATCACTACTCCTACTATACTTTTATTTGAGCTAATTTATATATACTCATTATGCCGCTGTATATCATTTGTATACTTATCTCTGTTGTTTAATGTGTTTATTGTTACTTTTGAAATTGTCTTTCAAATATGTTAGCCCAATTAAAAAAGGGATCATTGCAAACTGCATTACTCTGGTTATTTTCACATTATATGCCGGTATACAATATATATATATATATATATATATATATATATATATATATATATATATATATATATATATATATATATATATATATATATATATATATATATATATATGCAACTGATAACTGAGCGTATAGAAACTTGAGCGACTGGGTCTGAAGTAGGAACCAAAGGGAAGCAGTGTCGGTGCCTCTCCCGACACAAACCTGAGTCTGCAGACCGGGCTGCTCGCCACTCATGTATATATAGCAACAAGGAGGATTTCCCTAATGCACAATTCCCAGACCGATAAAAATGTCCATTGAACCTGGCACTATACAAGCACTTCACTCAGGATTAAATGTAACAAATCATACCTTTATTGTTGGTGTTACAAACAAACACTCGGCAAACATATGCGTAGTGACTACCAGGAGACACAGGTATTAGTGGAGTGTGACGTTACAAAAAATAACAAACACTAAGTTACACAAAAAAAAAAGTTACAAAAAATAAAAAAGAAATTATCAAAGATTTAAACTAATTACACCTAATCTAAGGGCCCAATGAAAATAAAAAAGCCCCCCCAAAATAAAAAAAAAACCCTAACTTACAATAAACTACAAATAGCCCTTAAAGGGACATTATACACTCATTTTTTCTTTGCATAAATGTTTTGTAGATAATCTATTTATATAGCCCATAAAGTTTTTTTTTTAAATTAATGTATAGTTTTGCTTATTTTTAAATAACATTGCTCTGATTTTCAGACTCCTAACCAAGCCCCAAAGTTTTATGTGAATACGCTCGACTACCTACTCCAGCTTGCTCCTGTTTGTGTAAAGGGTCTTTTCATATGCAAAAGAAGAGGGGGGGGGAGGGTCTTATTTGCCACTTGCAGTGGGCTTTCCAGCTACCTTTTCAACAGAGCCAAACTGACAGCTTCTAAGTAAGTTTTTAAACAGTTTTATACTGGATTTTTATATCAGTATCTGTGCATATTAATCTTTATAGTAGTGTCTATTACATGCAGTTATATGAAAATGAGTGTATACTGTCCCTTTAAAAGGGACTTTTGCGTGGGAATTGCCCCAAAGAAATCAGCTCTTTTACCTGTAAATAAAAAAATACAAATACCTCCCCAACAGTAAAAACCACCACCCACACAACCAACCCTCCAAATAAAAACCTAATCTAAAAAAACTAAGCTCCCCATTGCCCTGAAAAGGGCATTTGGATGGGCATTGCCCTTAAAAGGGCATTTAGCTCTATTGCTGCCCAAAGTCCTAACCTAAAAATAAAACCCACCCAATACACCCTTAAAAAATCCTAACACTAACCCCAGAAGATTCACTTACAGTTTTTAAGATCCGACATCCATCCTCCAAGAAGCCGGCAGAAGTCTTCCTCCAAGCCGCAGAAGTCTTCACCCAGACGGCATCTTCTATCTTCATCCATCCGGAGCGGAGCGGTTCCATCTTCAAGAGCATCCTCTTCAATCGACGGCTTCTTCAGAATGAAGGTTCCTTTAAATGACATCATCCAAGATGGCGTCCCTTAGATTCCGATTGGCTGATAGAATTCTATCAGCCAATCGGAATTAAGGTTGAAAAAATCCTATTGGCTGTTGCAATCAGCCAATAGGATTGAGCTGGCATTCTATTGGCTGATTGGAACAGCCAATAGAATGCGAGCTCAATCCTATTGGCTGATTGGATCAGCCAATAGGATTGAAGTTCAATCCTATTGGCTGATTGCAACAGCCAATATGATTTTTTCAACCTTAAAGGGACAGTCTAGGCCAAAATAAACTTTCATGATTCAGATAGAGCATGTAATTTTAAACAATTTTCCAATTTACTTTTATCACCAATTTTGCTTTGTTCTCTTGGTATTCTTAGTTGAAAGATTAACCTAGGAGGTTCATATGCTAATTTCTTAGACCTTGAAGGCCACCTCTTTTCAGGATGCATTTTAACAGTTTTTCACCACTAGAGGGTGTTAGTTCATGTATTTCATATAGATAACACTGTGCTTGTGCACGTGAAGTTATCTGGGAGCAGGCACTGATTGGCTAAACTGCAAGTCTGTCAAAAGAACTGAAACAAAGGGGCAGTTTGCAGAGTCTTGGATACAAGATAATCACAGAGGTTAAAAGTATATTAATATAACTGTGTTGGTTATGCAAAACTAGGGAATGGGTAATAAAGGGATTATCTATCTTTTAAAACAATAAAAATTCTGGTTTAGACTGTCCCTTTAATTCCGATTGGCTGATAGAATTCTATCAGCCAATCGGAATCTAAGGGACGCCATCTTGGATGACGTCATTTAAAGGAACCTTCATTCCGAAGAAGCCGTCGATTGAAGAGGATGCTCCGCGTCGGATGTCTTTAAGATGGACCCGCTCCAAGCCGGATGGATGAAGCTAGAAGATGCCGTCTGGGTGAAGACTTCTGCAGGCTTGGAGGAAGACTTCGGCCACTTGGATGAAGACTTCTGCCGGCTTCTTGGAGGATGGATGTCGGATCTTCAAAACTGTAAGTGAATCTTCTGGGCTTAGTGTTAGGATTTTTTAAGGGTGTATTGGGTGGGTTTTTTTTAGGTTAGGGCTTTGGGCAGCAATAGAGCTAAATGCCCTTTTAAGGGCAATGCCCATCCAAATGCCCTTTCCAGGGCAATGGGGAGCTTAGGTTTTTTTAGATTAGGTTTTTATTTGGGGGGTTGGTTGTTTGGGTGGTGGTTTTTACTGTTGGGGGAGTATATGTATTTATTTATTTACAGGTAAAAGAGCTGATTTCTTTGGGGCAATGCCCCGCAAAAGACCCTGTTAAGGGCTATTTGTAGTTTATGGTAGGTTAGGGTTTTTTTGTTTTATTTTGGGGGGGCTTTTTTATTTTCATAGGGCCCTTAGATTAGGTGTAATTAGTTTAAATCTTTGATAATTTCTTTTTTATTTTTTTGTGTAACTTAGTGTTTATTTTTTTGTGTAACTTAGTGTTTGTTATTTTTTGTAACTTAGTTGTTAGTTTTTTGTAACTTAGTAATTTTTTAGTGTAGATTTTAATTATTTGAGTAGGGTTATGTGTTTAAATATATAATATAGTTGATTTAATTTGTAGTTTAATGTAATTTTAGTATAAAAGTTAGGGTAGATTAATTATTAATTGAATATAGTTTAATGTAATTTTAGTATAAAACTTAGGGTAGGTTAATTAATAGTTTAATATAAATCTTAAAGGGACAGTCTAGTATAAATTAAACTTTCATTATTCAGATAGGACTTTTAATTTTAATCAACTTTCCAATTTACTTTTATCATCAAGTTTGCTTTTTTCTCTTGGTATTCTTAGTTTAAACTAAACATAGGTAGGCTCATATGCTAATTTATAAGCCTTTGAGGGCTGCCTCTTATCACAGGCTTTTTAAATCTTTTTTCAACACAAAGAGACAGAAAGTACACGTGGGCCATATAGATAACACTGTGTTCAGGCACAGGGGGTTATTTAAGATTTAGCACAAAACAATGCTAAATTTAAGACAATAGATAATAAACAGTCACAGTCATGTGATCAGGGGGCTGGAAGAAGGTTCCTAGATACAAGGTAATCACAGAGGTAAAAAGTATATTAATATAACTGTGTTGGTTATGCAAAATGGGGGAATGGGTAATACAGGGATTATCTATCTTTTAAAACAATAACAATTATATGGTAGACTGTCCCTTTAAGGTAATTTTAAATTTATTATAAGATAGGGATGAGTTAATAATTAATATAAAGTAGGTGGTAGCGGTGTAGGGGGCAGCAGATTAGGGGTCTTTAGACTAGGGGTATATGTTAGGGTGTTAGGTGTAAACTTTACTTTTACTCTACCATAGGAATAAATTGGATATCGGGCAGCAGCGAACATGAGCTTTCGCTGCTTTCGGACTCCCATTGATTCCTATGGCATCCACCTCCTCCAGGGCGGCGGATTGAAAAGCAGGTACGCTTGGCCGGAATAGTGGCGAGCATACCTGGTAGTTATTTGATAACTAGCAAAAGTAGTCAGACAGTGCTGAATTTGCATTCGGAACATCTGTAGTGACATAAGCATCGATCTGTGTCGGACTGAAACCGGCGGATCGTATGTTACATCACAGATTTCTACTTTTGCCGGTCTGTAGGCTTTGATAAATAAGGTGAATCAAGCTCTCCACAATTACACAGCGGAATTCAAGCGTATTTGCGGTTGACGGCTTGATAAATAAGCCCCATAAAGTCTAAAAAAAGAGTAAGCAACTCTCCATTTGGGATATATAATATATATATATATATATATATATATATATATATATATATATATATACATATATACATATATACATACATACAGTATCTCACAAAAGTGAGTGAGTACACCCCTCACATTTTTGTAAATGTTTTATTATATCTTTTCATGTGACAACACTGAAGAAATGACACTTTGCCACAATGTAAAGTAGTGCACAGCCTGTATAACAGTGTAAATTTGCTGCCCCCCTCAAAATAACAACACACAGCCATTAATGTCTAAAATGTTTGCAACAAAAGTGAGAACACCCCTAAGTGGAAATGTCCAAATTGGGTCCAAAGTGTCAATATTTTGTGTGGCCACCATTATTTTCCAGCACTGCCTTAACCTTCTTGGGCAAGGAGTTCACCAGAGCATCACAGGTTGCCACTGGAGTCCTCTTCCACGCCTCCATGACGACATCGCAGAGCTGGTGGATGTTAGAGACCTTGCGCTCCCCCACCTTCCGTTTTGAGGATGCCCCATAGATGCTCCAATAGGGTTAAGGTTTGGAGACATGCTTGGCCAGGTCCATCACCCTATATCCTCAGCTTCTTTAGCAAAGCAGTGGTCGTCTATGCTTGACTGTAGGCAAGACACACTTGTCTTTGTACTCCTCACCTGGTTTCCGCAACACACGCTTGACACCATCTGAACTAAATAAGTTTATCTTGGTCTCTGAGCATGTGCACTCAACTTCTTTGGTCGACCATGGTGAGGCCCTGTTCTGAGTGGAAACCTGTCCTGTGAAACCGCTGTATGGTGTTGCCCACCGTGCTGCAGCTCAGTGTCAGGGTCTTGGCAATCTTCTTATAGCCTAGGCCATCTTTATGTAGAGCAACAATTCTTTTTTTTTTTTCTCAGATCCTCAGCCATAAGCTGCCATGTTGGTCCAGTGACTAGTATGAGAGAGTGTGAGAGCGATATAACTAAAATTTTACAACACCTGCTCCCCATTCACACCTAAGACCTTGTAACAGTAAGGAGTCACATGACACCGGGGAGGGAAAATGGCTAATTGGGCCCAATTTGGACATTTCCACTTAGGGGTGTATACTCACTTTTGTTGCCAACGGTTTAGACATTAATGGTTGTGTGTTGAGTTATTTTGAGGGGACAGCAAATTTACACTGTTACAGGTTGTACACTCACTACTTTACAAAGTGTCATTTCCTCAGTGTTGTCACATGAAAAGATACAATAAAATATTTACAAAAATGTGATGGGTGTACTCACTTTTGCGAGATACTGTATATATATATATATATATATATATATATATAATAATAATATATATATATATATATATATATATGTATATAACAGTACAATAGTATAATCCTCTTAAATTAGAGCATTTATTTTAAACGTTTAACCCTTTCAATGTGGTTCTGTCACCTTTAAACACTGAATGTTGTTAACCCCTTAACGACGCATGTCGTACAGGGTACGTCGCACACAACCTGGTCTTTAAAGACCAGCGACGTACCCTGTACGACATTAGGGGTTTAAAGCGGCCTGGAAGCGATCCTGCTCGCTTCCAGACACTTTCTGGTTATTGCAGTGATGCCTCGATATCAAGGCATCCTGCAATAACACCCCTTGGCCATCCGATGCAGAGAGAGCCACTCTGTGGCCCTCTCTGCACCGGACATCGATGGCCGGTATCGTTGGTGGGTGGGAGCTTACGTGGGAGGCGGGTGGGCGGCCATCGATGGGGCATATGACGTTGAGGGGGGGCGGGATCGGGGCGTGACCGTCGGGGCGGGATGGCGCGCGCACAGGGGTGGGAGCGGGTGGGAACGGCTACACTACAGAAATTTTACAAAAATAAGTGGGATAGAGTGGGATACAAATTATTTTAAAAATACATCTAAGGGATCTGGAGGGGTGGGGGGTTGCTCTTTGGCTGGGGGAAGCTACACTACAGAAAAAAATCAATAACATATAAAAAAAGCATTTTTTTTAGTGAACTGGGTACTAGCAGACAGCTGCCATGTACCCAAGATGGCTACCAATAAGGTAGAGGGGGAGGGTTAGAGAGCTGTTTGGGGGGGATCAGGGAGGATGGGGGCTAGGGGGGATTCTACACATCGTCATATGTAAATATGCTAAAAAAAAAATTATTTTTTTTTTAAAAAAAAATACCTTTTATTTTAGTACTGGCAGACTTTCTGCCAGTACTTAAGATGGCGGGGACATTTGTGGGGTGGGGGAGGGAAGAGAGCTGTTTGGGAGGGATCAGGGGTGTGATGTGTCAGGTGGCAGGCTGATCTCTACATAAAGCTAAAATTAACCCTGCAAGCTCCCTACAAGCTACCTAATTAACCCCTTCACTGCTAGACATAATTCACGTATGATGCGCAGCGGTATTTAGTGGCCTTCTAATTACCAAAAAGCAACGCCAAAGCCATATATGTCTGCTATTTCTGAACCAAAGGGGATCCCAGAGAAGCATTTACAACCACTTGTGCCATAATTGCACAAGCTGTTTGTAAATAATTTCAGTGAGAAACCTAAAGTTTGTGAAAAAAATTGTTAAACAGTGAAACGTTGATATTCTTTTTTTTTATTTGATCGCATTTGGCGGGGAAATGGTGGCATGAAATATACCAAAATGGGCCTAGATCAATACTTTGGGATGTCTATTAAAAAAAATATATACTTGTCAATGGATATTCAGGGATTCCTGAAAGATATCAGTGTCCCAATGTAACTAGCAGCTAATTTTGAAAAAAAAGTGGTTTGGAAATAGCAAAGTGCTACTTGTACTTATTGCCCTGTAACTTGCAAAAAAAAAGCAAACAACATGTAAACATTGGGTATTTCTAAACTCAGGACAAATTTAGAAAATATTTAGTATGGGTGTTTTTTGGTGGTTGTAGACGTGTAACAGATTTTGGGGGTCAAAGTTAGAAAAAGTGTGTTTTTTTCCATTTTTTCCATATATTTATCATTTTTTATATAGTAATTATAAGATATGATGAAAATAATGGTATCTTTAGAAAGTCCATTTAATGGCTGAGAAAAACGGTAGTATAATATGTGTGGGTACAGTAAATGAGTAAGAGGAAAATTACAGCTAAACACAAACACCGCAGAAATGTAAAAATAGCTCTGGTCCTCAAGGGAAAGAATTGAAAAAATGGCCTAGTCCTTAAGGGGTTAAAATAATTATAATTAAAATAAGGCATTCAGTTTTTATACACAGTATTACTAAATATAATGAAAGGCAAATCTATTGAAAATTTAAAATAGATTATATTCATCAAGAGTACAACGAATCACTATTACCTTTTAAATATAGACTATCTATATTGCAATATAGATAAATGTTTTCCAATTAGGCTTTTCAACTTAGATTTCCAAATGTTTATTAAAAAATATGTTAAAAAGCGTTCATAAGAGAAACCTCCAATATGTATATTATAGATTTATTTTATCGACTGCATTTTTAGTAGTGCTTTGGATTATCTACAGCTATAATGGTACAATTCCCACTTATGCCAACTCCTCTCTCAATTTCATGCTATTTAGAATTCACTCTTTTCAGACTCTCCAAGAAACAATCGACTTTCTATGCGTTCTATGATTCCTACTTTAATCGGTAACACTAACTGTTCTCCGGAAAGCATTAAACAACCATTCTCATCTCATACTCACTCTATACTTTATAGCCCTGAAGATCCCCCTCGTATTTATGCTGAGGCCTTTCCCCCGGAAGCAGTAAGTACAGAGAAAAAACTACGAGCTTCCGTAGCAGCTTCCTGTGTCAAATCTCGCGAGAGGTATAGGAGGTGAGAAAAATGTGAGCAATGCGATAGTCTTACAAACTTTAGTCGTTGTTATGGAAACTGTAGCATGTGCTACAGCTTTCTTCAGTCCCATTCATTTATTGACAAGGCCTCTTCCTATTTCGACTTATCAAGTTGATCGAAGCCTTAGGTAGTAAATACAGGAAATGTACAATAAAGACACACAGAGATGAATGTATTTCTGTGCAGCTCTACAGCATAGTTAACTCAAAAAGCAATTTATTTAATATCCGTTCCCTTACCTCGTTATTATCACTTTAGTAAAATCATTGTTTTTTAACGTCTTTATACTTGAGTAATGTGTTGCAGCAAAATAAAATATAATTTCGTTAAATTATGTGAACGTCAATATGAGATGATTAACCCCTTAGCTACAGGGAATTTCAGAGAAAAAGTTGACTAAAGTACCAGAGAACTTTTTTAGCATTTTTTTGTTATCACAGAAATAGAGCCTCAGTTTTTTTATTTACCTAGGAAAACTTATTTATATATACTATATATAAACTATATATATTATATATATATATATATATATATATATATATATATTATAAAATATATATTATACATATATATATAAGTATCATATTTAAATATAAAGTAGCTAATAAAAGATGAATCTAGGACCATATAGAATCAAAAGCCTTCTCCGGCATCCTCTGTAAGATTGACAAAATCCTATTTTAGGATGGTTAATTTCTCTTTAATATTGCAACTTATTCCAATAGTATTCATAAGCAGCAATGACTTTTGAAAAAAAGTTCACTGGGTTTTTGCCTCGTATACAATTTCAGTCAGATCTTTATGCATTAACTCGTTCATAACTTTTTTTATTATTATTTCAAAGTTTTTTTTTATTTTTAAGAATAAAAGTGTAACATTAAACATTTACCCCTTAGTAACCAGACCATTTTTCAATGTTCTTACCCTTAAGGACCCGGGCTATTTTTACATTTCTACAGTCTTTGTGTTTAGCTGTAATTTTCCTCTTACTCATTTACTGTACCCACACATATTATATACCGTTTTTCTCTCCATTAAATGGACTTTCTAAATATACCATATTTTCATTTTCATTATATCATATAATTTACTATAAAAAAATTATAAATATGATGAAAAAAAAAAAAAAAAACACTTTTTCTAAAATCTGTTACACATCTACAACACCAAAAAACTCCTATGCTAAATAGTTTCTAAATTTTGTCCTGAGTTTAGAAATACCAATGTTTACATCTTCATTGCTTTTTATGCAAGTTATAGGGCAATAAGTACAAGTAGCACTTTGCTATTTCAAAAACATAATTTATGTAAGAACTTACCTGATAAATTAATTTCTTTCATATTGGCAAGAGTCCATGAGCTAGTGACGTATGGGATATACAATCCTACCAGGAGGGGCAAAGTTTCCCAAACCTCAAAATGCCTATAAATACACCCCTCACCACACCCACAATTCAGTTTAACGAATAGCCAATTAGTGGGGTGATAGAAAAAGGAGTAAAAAGCATAAAAAAATGAACTGGAAATATAATTGTGCTTTATACAAAAAACATAACCACCAAAAAAGGGGTGGGTCTCATTGACGTATGGGATAATAATACCCAAAATGTGGAACTCCACAGAAGAGTCACTAGAGAGGGAAGGATAAAATAAAAACAGCCATTGTCCGCTGAAAAAAAATTAAATCCACAACCAAAAAATTAAGTTTTCTGATAATTGAAAAGAAAAAACTTAAAACATAAGCAGAGGAATCAAACTGAAACAGCTGCCTGAAGAACTTTTCTACCAAAAACTGCTCCCGAAGAGGCAAATACATAAAAACGGTAGAATTTATTTAATGTATGCAAAGAAGACCAAGTCGCTGCTTTGCAAATCTGATCAACTGAAGCTTCATTCTTAAAAGCCCACGAAGTGGAGACTGATCTAGTAGAATGAGCTGTGATTCTCTGAGGCGGGGCTTTACCCGACTCCACTTAAGTCTTATGAATCAAAAGCTTTAACCAAGATGCCAAGGAAATGGCACAAGCTTTCTGACCTTTCCTAGAACCGGAAAGGACAACAAATAGACTAGAAGTCTTCCTGAAATCTTTAGTAGCTTCAACATAATATTTCAAAGCTATTACCACATCCAAAGAATCTAAGGATCTCTCCAAATAATTCTTAGGATTAGGACACAAAGAAGGGACAACAATTTTCCTATTAATGTTGTTAGAATTCACAACTTTAGGTAAAAATTTAAATGAAGTCCGCAAAACTCCCTTATCTTGATGAAAAATCAGAATAGGTGACTCACAAGAAAGAGCAGATAATCCAGAAACTCTTCTAGCAGAAGAGATAGCCAAAAGGAACAACACTTTCCAAGAAAGTAGTTTAATATCCAAAGAATGCATAGGCTCAACAGGAGGAGCCTGTTAAGCTTTCAAAACCAGATTAAGACTCCAAGGAGGAGAAATTGATTTAATAACAGGCTTGATACGGACCAAAGCCTGCACAAAACAGTGAATATCAGGAAGCTTAGCAATCTTTCTGTGAAATAAACAGAAAAGAGCAGAAATTTGTCCTTTCAAGGAACTTGCAGATAAACTTTTATCCAAATCATCCTGAAGAAACTGTAAAATTCTAGGAATTCTAAAAGAATGCCAGGCGAATTATGAAAAGAACACCATGAAATATAAGTCTTCCAAACTTGATAATAAATCTTCCTCGAAACAGATTTACAAGTCTGTAACATAGTATTAATCACTGAGTCAGAGAAACCTCTATGACTAAGCACTAAGCATTCAATTTCCATACTTTCAAATTCAATGATTTGAGATCCTGATGGAAAAACGGTCCTTGAGACAGAAGGTCTGGTCTTAAAGAAAGCGGCCAAGGTTAACAACTGGACATCTGGACAAGGTCCGCATACCAGAACCTGTGAGGCCATGCTGGTGCTACCAGAAACACAAACAAATGTTCCATGATGATCTTGGGAGATCACTCTTGGAAGAAGAACTAGAGGCGGGAAGATATAAGCAGGTTGGTAAAACCAAGGAACTGCTAACGCATCCACCGACTCCGCCTGAGGATCCCTGGACCTGAACAGGTACCTGGGAAGTTTCTTGTTTAGATGGGAAGCCATCAGATCTATTTCTGAAATTGAATTGTGGGTGTGGTGAGGGGTGTATTTATAGGCATTTTGAGGTTTGGGAAACTTTGCCCCTCCTGGTAGGATTGTATATCCCATACGTCACTAGCTCATGGACTCATACCAGTTACATGAAAGAAACTTAAAAAAAAAAAAAAAATAGTCATAGTTACATTGTAACACTGATATCTGTTAGGAATCCCTGCATAACCCTTCACATGTATATATTTTCTTTTAGTAGACAACCCAAATTATTGATCTAGGCCCATTTTGGTAAATTTCATGCCACCATTTCACCGCCAAATACGATCAAATAAAAAAAATTGTTAACTTTTTTACTAAATTTTTTACAAACTTTAGGTTTCTCACTGAAATAATTTACAAACAGCTTGTGCAATTATGGCACACATGGTTGTAAATGCTTCTCTTGGATCCCCTTTGTTCAGAAATAGCAGACATAACAGAATTTATGCTTACCTGATAAATTACTTTCTCCAACGGTGTGTCCGGTCCACGGCGTCATCCTTACTTGTGGGAATATCTCTTCCCCAACAGGAAATGGCAAAGAGTCCCAGCAAAGCTGGCCATATAGTCCCTCCTAGGCTCCGCCCACCCCCAGTCATTCGACCGACGGACAGGAGGAAAAATATAGGAGAAACCATATGGTACCGTGGTGACTGTAGTTAGAGAAAATAATTCATCAAACCTGATTAAAAAACCAGGGCGGGCCGTGGACCGGACACACCGTTGGAGAAAGTAATTTATCAGGTAAGCATAAATTCTGTTTTTCTCCAACATTGGTGTGTCCGGTCCACGGCGTCATCCTTACTTGTGGGAACCAATACCAAAGCTTTAGGACACGGATGAAGGGAGGGAGCAAATCAGGTTACCTAAACGGAAGGCACCACGGCTTGCAAAATCTTTCTCCCAAAAATAGCCTCCGAAGAAGCAAAAGTATCAAATTTGTAAAATTTGGCAAAAGTGTGCAGTGAAGACCAAGTCGCTGCCTTACATATCTGATCAACAGAAGCCTCGTTCTTGAAGGCCCATGTGGAAGCCACAGCCCTAGTGGAGTGAGCTGTGATTCTTTCAGGAGGCTGCCGTCCGGCAGTCTCGTAAGCCAATCGGATGATGCTTTTAAGCCAAAAGGAAAGAGAGGTAGAAGTCGCTTTTTGACCTCTCCTTTTACCAGAATAGATGACAAACAGAGAAGATGTTTGTCTGAAATCTTTTGTAGCTTCTAAATAGAATTTTAGAGCACGGACTACGTCCGAATTGTGTAACAAACGTTCCTTCTTTGAAACTGGATTCGGACACAAAGAAGGTACAACTATCTCCTGGTTAATATTTTTGTTAGAAACAACCTTTGGAAGGAAACCAGGCTTAGTACGCAAAACCACCTTATCTGCATGGAACATCAGATAGGGCGGAGAACACTGCAGAGCAGATAACTCTGAAACTCTTCTAGCAGAAGAAATAGCAACCAAAAACAAAACTTTCCAAGATAATTTAATATCTATGGAATGTAGAGGTTCAAACGGAACCCCTTGAAGAACTGAAAGAACTAGATTTAAACTCCAGGGAGGAGTCAAAGGTCTGCAAACAGGCTTGATCCTAACCAGAGCCTGAACAAATGCTTGAACATCTGGCATAGCTGCCAATAGTTTGTGTAGTAAGACAGATAAAGCAGAAATCTGTCCCTTTAGAGAACTCGCAGATAATCCTTTATCCAAACCTTCTTGTAGAAAGGAAAGAATCTTAGGAATTTTTACCTTATTCCAAGGGAATACCTTGGATTCATACCAGCAGATATATCTTTTCCATATTTTATGGTAAATCTTTCTAGTTACCGGTTTTCTGGCCTGAACCAGAGTATCAATCACCGAATCTGAAAACCCACGCTTTGATAGAATCAAGCGTTCAATCTCCAAGCCGTCAGCTGGAGGGAGACCAGATTTGGATGTTCGAATGGACCCTGAACAAGAAGGTCCTGTCTCAAAGGTAGCTTCCATGGTGGAACCGATGACATATTCACCAGGTCTGCATACCAAGTCCTGCGTGGCCACGCAGGAGCTATCAAGATCACCGAGACCCTCTCCTGTTTGATCCTGGCTACCAGCCTGGGAATGAGAGGAAACGGTGGGAACACATAAGCTAGGTTGAAGGTCCAAGGCGCTACTAGTGCATCCACTAGAGTCGCCTTGGGATCCCTGGATCTGGACCCGTAGCAAGGAACCTTGAAGTTCTGACGAGACGCCATCAGATCCATGTCTGGAATGCCCCATAATTGAGTCAACTGGGTAAAAATCTCCGGGTGGAGTTCCCACTCTCCCGGATGGAATGTCTGACGACTCAGATAATCCGCTTCCCAGTTTTCCACACCTGGGATGTGGATCGCAGATAGATGGCAGGAGTAATTCTCCGCCCATTGTATTATTTTGGTTACTTCTTTCATCGCCAGGGAACTCCTTGTTCCCCCCTGATGATTGATATACGCAACAGTCGTCATGTTGTCTGATTGGAATCTTATGAATCTGGCCTTTGCAAGCTGAGGCCAAGCCCTGAGAGCATTGAATATCGCTCTTAGTTCCAGAATGTTTATCGGGAGAAGAGACTCTTCCCGAGACCATAGTCCCCTGAGCTTTCAGGGATTCCCAGACCGCACCCCAGCCCACTAGACTGGCGTCGGTCGTGACAATGACCCACTCTGGTCTGCAGAAGCTCATTCCCTGGGATAGGTGGTCCAGGGATATCCACCAACGGAGTGAATCTCTGGTCTTCTGATCTACTTGAATCACTGGAGACAAGTCTGTATAGTCCCCATTCCACTGTTTCAGCATGCACAGTTGTAATGGTCTTAGATGAATTTGCGCAAAAGGAACTATGTCCATTGCTGCAACCATCAACCCTACTACTTCCATGCACTGAGCTATGGAAGGACGTGGAACAGAATGAAGAACTTGACAAGCGCTTAGAAGTTTTGACTTTCTGACATCTGTCAGAAAGATCCTCATTTCTAAGGAATCTATTATTGTTCCCAGGAAGGGAACTCTTGTTGACGGAGACAGAGAACTTTTTTCTATGTTCACCTTCCATCCGTGAGATCTGAGAAAGGCCAGAACGATGTCTGTATGAGCCTTTGCTTTTGAAAAGGACGACGCTTGTATTAGAATGTCGTCCAAGTATGGTACTACTGCAATGCCCCTCGGTCTTAGAACCGCTAGAAGGGACCCGGTACCTTTGTGAAAATCCTTGGAGCAGTGGCTAATCCGAATGGGAGGGCCACAAACTGGTAATGTTTGTCCAGAAAGGCGAACCTTAGGAACTGATGATGTTCTTTGTGGATAGGAATATGTAGGTACGCATCCTTTAGATCCACGGTAGTCATAAATTGACCTTCCTGGATAGTGGGTAGAATCGTTCGAATGGTTTCCATTTTGAACGATTGTACCCTGAGAAATTTGTTGTTCCGTCATTGGAACTGGGTGTATCACTCCCATCTTTAGCAGGTCTTCTACACAATGTAAGAACGCCTGTCTCTTTATTTGGTTTGAGGATAAGTGAGACATGTGGAACCGTCCCCTTGGGGGTAGTTCCTTGAATTCTAGAAGATAACCCTGAGAAACTATTTCTAGCGTCCAGGGATCCTGAACATCTCTTGCCCAAGCCTGAGCAAAGAGAGAGAGTCTGCCCCCCACTAGATCCGGTCCCGGATCGGGGGCTACTCCTTCATGCTGTTTTGTTAGCGGTAGCGGGCTTCTTGGTCTGCTTACCCTTGTTCCAGCCTTGCATCGGTTTCCAGGCTGGTTTGGACTGTGAGGCATTACCCTCTTGCTTAGAGGATGCAGAATTAGAGGCCGGTCCGTTCCTGAAATTACGAAAGGAACGAAAATTAGACTTATTCTTGGCCTTGAAAGGCCTATCTTGTGGGAGGGGCGTGGCCCTTTCCCCCAGTGTTGTCTGAGATAATCTCTTTCAATTCTGGTCCAAAGAGAGTTTTACCCTTGAAGGGGATGTTAAGCAATTTTGTCTTGGATGATACATCCGCTGACCAAGACTTTAGCCAAAGCGCTCTGCGCGGCCACAATTGCAAACCCTGAATTTTTCGCCGCTAATCTAGCTAATTGCAAAGCGGCATCTAAAATAAAAGAGTTTAGCCAACTTAAGTGCGTGAACTCTGTCCATAACCTCCTCATATGGGAGTCTCTCTACTGAGCGACTTTTTCTAGTTCCTCGAACCAGAACCACGCTGCTGTAGTGACAGGAACAATGCACGAAACGGGTTGTAGAAGGTAACCTTGCTGTACAAAAATCTTTTTAAGCAAACCTTCCAATTTTTTATCCATAGGATCTTTGAAAGCACAACTATCTTCGATAGGAATAGTAGTGCGCTTGTTTAGAGTAGAAACTGCCCCCTCGACCTTAGGGACTGTCTGCCATAAGTCCTTTCTGGGGTCGACCATAGGAAATAATTTCTTAAATATAGGAGGGGGTACAAAAGGTATGCCGGGCTTCTCCCACTCCTTATTCACTATGTCCGCCACCCGCTTGGGTATAGGAAAAGAGTCGGGGTGCACCAGAACCTCTAGGAACTTGTCCATCTTGCATAATTTTTCTGGAATGACCAAGTTGTCACAATCATCCAGAGTAGATAACACCTCCTTAAGCAGTGCTCGGAGATGTTCTAATTTAAATTTAAATGTCACAACATCAGGTTCAGCCTGTTGAGAAAATTTTTCTGAATCTGAAATTTCCCCATCTGACAAAACCTCCCTCATGGCCCCTTCAGATTGGTGTGAGGGTATGACAGAACAATTATCATCAGCACCCTCCTGCTCTTCAGTGTTTAAAACAGAGCAATCGCGCTTTCTCTGATATGCAGGCATTTTGGATAAAATATTTGCTATGGAGTTATCCATTACAGCCGTCAATTGTTGCATGGTAATAAGCATTGGCGCGCTAGAAGTACTAGGGGCCTCCTGCGTGGGCAAAACTGGCGTAGACACAGAAGGAGATGATGTAGAACCATGTCTACTCCCCTTCACTTGAGGAATAGAACATAGCTTATCTGAAGGCACAGACATGTTAAACAGGCTTAAACTTGTCAATAAAGCACAAAAAAAAACGTTTTTAAACAAAACCCGTTACTGTCTCTTTAAATTTTAAACAGAGCACACTTTATTACTGAATATGTGAAAATATATGAAGGAATTGTTCAAAATTTACCAAAATTTCACCACAGTGTCTAAAAGCATTAAAAGTATTGCACACCAATTTTCAGAGCTTTAACCCTTAAAATAACGAAACCGGAGCCGGTTACAGATTTAACCCCTATACAGTCCCAGCTACAGCCTTTGCTGTGACTTTACCAAGCCCAGAGGGGAATACGATACCAAATGACGCCTTCTAGGAACTTTTCCTACTACTATCAGGTCCTCACACATGCATCTGCATGTCTTGCACTCAAAAACAACTGCGCAGTAATGGCGCGAAAATGAGGCTCAGCCTACAACTGGGAAGGCCCTTCCTGACTGGAAAAAGGTGTCTAACATAGTGCCTGACGTTAAAAAACGTTCCCCAAGTTTATAAGTGTGAATTATCAGCATAAACATGTATAAAATGTCCAAATAAAGCAATCGATTTAGCCCATAAAAGTGTCTACCAGTTTTATAGCCCATATTAAGCCCTTTATTTCTGTTTGAGACTAAGAAAATGGCTTACCGGTCCCCATGAGGGGAAATGACAGCCTTCCAGCATTACACAGTCTTGTTAGAAATATGGCTAGTCATACCTTAAGCAGAAAAGTCTGCTAACTGTTTCCCCCAACTGAAGTTACTTCATCTCAACAGTCCTATGTGGAAACAGCAATCGATTTTAGTTACTGTCTGCTAAAATCATCTTCCTCTCACAAACAGAAATCTTCATCTTTTTCTGTTTCAGAGTAAATAGTACATACCAGCACTATTTTAAAATAACAAACTCTTGATAGTAGAATAAAAAAACTACAACTAAACACCACATACTCTTAACCATCTCCGTGGAGATGTTGCCTGTGCAACGGCAAAGAGAATGACTGGGGTGGGCGGAGCCTAGGAGGGACTATATGGCCAGCTTTGCTGGGACTCTTTGCCATTTCCTGTTGGGGAAGAGATATTCCCACAAGTAAGGATGACGCCGTGGACCGGACACACCAATGTTGGAGAAATATGGCTTTGGTATTGCTTTTTGGTAATTAGAAAGCCGCTAAATGCCGCTGCGTACTACACGTATATTGTGCCCAGCAGTGAAGGGGTTAATTAGGGAGCTTGTAGGGTTAATTTTTGCTTTAGTGTAGTGTAGTAGACAATCCAAAGTATTGATCTAGGCCCATTTTGGTATATTTCATGCCACCATTTCACTGCCAAATGCGATCAAATTAAAAAAATTGTTCACTTTTTCACAAACTTTAGGTTTCTCACTGAAATTATTTACAAACAGTTTGTGCAATTATGGCACACATGGTTGTAAATGCTTCTCTGGGATCCCCTTTTTTCAGAAATAGCAGATATATATGGCTTTGGCATTGCTTTTTGGTAATTAGAAGGCCGCTAAATGACGCTGCGCACCACACTTGTATTATGCCCAGGAGTTAAGGGGTTAATTAGGTAGCATGTAGGGTTAATTTTAGCTTTAGTGTAGAGATCAGCATCCCAGCTGACACATCCCACCCCCTGATCCCTACCTGACCCCCCCCCCTCAAACAGCTCTCTTCCCTCCCCCACCTCACATTTGTCATCGCCATCTTAAGTACTGGCAGAAAGCATTATATATATATATATATATATATATATATAAATATTCATTTTTGTCAAGCCATATGACTAATCTATCTTCTTTAGATATATATATGTTTCAATTATCACAGACAGTGTGTCTGTTTTCAAGATGTTACATTTATCTTTTTGTCAGTACTTTGAGGTTTGAGGTTGAGTAGGCGTCACTTTCGTCATTGATCATGCCTTAAAAGGAGGTGGCTTTCTTGAAGTGACAGGCCAAGTTGAAGGGCGGAGCACGAAACGCGCATTGCCTGTTGTTGTGACGTCAGACGCCAGACTGTAGCCGATGCAAGCGGGCTTGGTTGAATTACCTACATGATTGTTCCACTTCCTGCCTTATCAATTTGTTGTGGTGCTCAGACCAGTGTGTATTCATCAACGAAGATTGCTGCTAAGTTACCCCGTATTCCGGACGGATTGGGTGAGATCGCTCATAGAGCGAAAAAAGTGCATTTCTTCTATTTTTACTGGCAGACTTTGGTCCTGGAGTGCCGGTGTTATTGTATACCTTACACACATGTTTTACTACATTGAGGAAAATTACCCCTAAACCACCGAGAATCATTTGGTTTAAGGCAAAAAGGAATTGTTCACTCACAAGCCTATACTATGCTGATATGAGTGTATAAATTACATTGCATGAACTGCCCTATTTCTTTCAAGCCGCCATATCTCATGATTCAGTACGCTGACATATATGCATGAACTGCTCTAGCATATATGCATGAACTGCTCTATTACTCGCTTGTATCTAATCCTGTTACAGCTAGTTCATTATTTTCATAAGCTGTTGGGACTGGCTTTTACTTTGCAGTCTGGACTGACACTTAATATTGCTTCTTGCTAACTGGGGACGCCCAGTATATTTTATGTTGATATATGTGTTTTGTATGTATTTTGCTCTGATTATGCATCAGTTTTTGGTATTTTTTTTCTCTGTTTTGCTTTTTTCTTTCTTTATGTTTATTAAACTGTTGATACGTTGATGCAACATTTTTTTGTGTTACTTGTTTGTTTCCATATACTGTTCATATTTTTGGTTGCAGAGACATTTACATATATTGAGATATATATATATATATATATATATATATATATATATATATATTGATTCTGCAGTGCTGGATCCCCCCTTTAGCCCCCAACCTCCCTGATCCCCCCCCATACAGCTCTCTAACCCCCCCCCCTAGCTATTTGCCGCCATCTTGGTTGCTGGCAGCTGTCTGCCAGTACCCAGTTTGCCGCCAAAAAATGCTTTTTTATTTTTTTTTATTTCTAAATAAAACTTTTCTGTAGTGTAGCTGCCCCCCTCAATACCCTATCTCCCTCCCAGATTCCTTGCCCAACATTAAATTCCCCCCTTCCTCTGCATCCTTTACAAAACATTTATATTTATTATGCAAATGCGGAGCGCGCACGTCCCCACCCGCCCCCACGCCTGATACCCCGACTATGCGTGCTCTTACAGTATCACAATCGCTTCCAGCGCTCAATTAGACCGAGGACATACCAGGTACGTCCATTGTCACTAACTGACAGTATTTGCAGGACGTACCTGGTACGTCCTTGGACGTTAAGGTTTTAAAGGAACACTAAACCCAAATTATTTTCTTTCATGATTAAGATAGAGCATGCAATTGTAAGCAACTTTCTAATTTACTCCTATTATCAATTTTTCTTTGTTCTCTTGCTATCTTTATTTGAAAAATAAGGCATCTAAGCTAAGAAGCCAGACAATTTTTGGTTCAAAACACTGGACACACTTGTTTAATGGTGGGTGCATTTAGCCACCAATCAGCAAGCACAACCAAGGTTGTGAACCAAAAATGGTTCGTCTTCTAAACTTACATTCTTGCTTTTCAAATAAAGATAGCAAGAGAATGAAGAAAAATTAATAATAGGAGTAAATTAGAAAGTTGCTTAAAATTGCATGCTCTATCTGAATCATGAAAGAAAAAAATTAGGTTCAGTGTCCCTTTAAGTACACATCCACATGGATCAAATTGTAATAGGGATTTACAAGTCCCTCAAAAACAGATAATAATACAAAGGTATTGCTTATTAATGTAATAGATGTTGTATCTAATAAGTAGATTTAGGGAATTGGGGGGGATAAGAGGAATTAAGGGGTTGCAGGTAGGTTAGGGTGGTAATGGTCAAGAATAGTGGGATGTTGTTATTAGGGAAAATGCTGATTTATAGGGAAGTCGGTTTGAATGGGGATTCCTCTATAAATTAAAGGTCAGTGTTGGGAAGCCATTGAGTATTAAATGTAGATTTCCAATCAGCCCAGATCATTTCAAAGAGGTCAGAATGTTCAAGAGAGTGGAAAACTTTTTTTTCCATGGAGTATATGTAGGCCATGGTGGTAATTATTGTGGGCAAAGTAGGGGAAGCGTCTTTCTTCCATGATCTGGCAATAGATAATTTTATGGCAGAGAAGAGGTAAATACACAAGTAGCTATGATGTTTAAGAAAGGTGCATGTACCTGTGTGTAGCAAGGCCACAGCTGGTGACTTGGTGAGGGATATCCCTAATCTGGCTAAAGTTGTGAAGCAAGTGTTCCATAAGGGTTTACATTTTGGGCAGTCCCACCAAATATGTGTCATGTCTCCTATATACAAAACAAAAAGATACCACAATATTCCAATACCAAAGTATAGAAAATCTCAAAGTCAAATACAGCTCCACTGTGTGGATAACGACAAGCCCCCTATGGCCCTGCGGTATAATAATAACCAACCACTGTCAAAAACAAATGCTTTCAGCTCATGTACTCCTCTGAGCTGTGATCAGTGTTCAGGATGATAGCCAAGAATATGTGACGAAATCAATCCCAGCGCTTGCCACCAGATGTGACGGACCGCCTGGTACCCCGAATGAGTACCTCCGTCAGAACACTTCCCTTGTCCTTTACTTCCCTTTAACCAGAGCAATAGCTCCTGGTATCTCCCTTTGACCGCAGTCTAAAGATATATAGGTAAACAGAACTGAGGCAACACTCAGTTGTCTGAATACAAAAATGAACACTTTATTTAAAAGCAGCACACATATTTATACACCCTGGCATTCCAGAGTCACAGACTTCAGGTTACATAGGGAATTGGTTAAACAGTAAAGCAAACATATGAACAATACATCAAACCTCTAACAATTGTCTATTCACAGGTAATAATAGCAAAAAAGAGAGAAAGGGGTGTACTCCGCTCAAAGTTAAAACATAGTCTTTATTGGGCATTTAAAAAAAAAATGCAAAATTTAAAAAATTAGCAAAGACATGGAAAAATAGCAGCCAAACAGGATGGTGTCCAACGCTTTACAACTGGCTTACGCGTTTCGGCTTACGCCGTAGTCATAGCCTGGCTGTTGTAGTACTCCTACTATCTATATAATGAGTAAAATTATGCTATTGGTTAAGAGCTATGTGTGTGGACACCACCCCCACCTGAATAAACAGCTGTTCATGCCCAATCCAAGTAAACATTTGTCAAAAAATCGTTTGAAAATATGCACAAATACATATTATTAAATACATATTATTAGTGATTTTATCAAATAAATAATGAGTAAATAATTCATTAACTGTAGGAACATCATTTTTCTACCAATGAATATACACTCGCTAGAGATATTCATATGTTATAATACCTACACTTATGTATTGTGTCTTTCGTAATAGGAACTGTCAGGGAATTCACTATTTCTATCCTGTCCCTTTAATTCAGGCTCCTCTTCCCCTATTTAAGGCTCCTCCTTTCTGTGCTCCTCGCTTGGTAATTTGGTTTAGTTGCTATACGTGACTCCCGTCTGAAGACACCTTGCCCATTCCTCTATCTGAGGGGTTTACCTACCTGTTACTCTGAAGTTTGGAGCTTTGCTTCGTTTCCCAGCTTCCTGTGCCAGTTTTTGACAACTCTGATTACTGCTTCGCCTAGGAACCAACAGAACATCATTCTGTTCCCCTAACTGCAACACCGGGTGGCTGTGACGTCACACCCGGCATTCCAGCGTCTCTGCAGCGCGTGTACCGCGCTGTGTGCTGCCTGCTATTCATTATACAAGCAGACAGTAAGGATCTCATCTGCCTCTGACCTTGTCGCCTAATCATTTCATCAGGAATTGGTCTGTATATTTACCTTTTGTTCTGACATATGTGCATGTCTCCTATTCATGCATATTAAGTACCGTAACTCTCATTGACTGTTCTTATCACTATACTAGAAGGAATAATCTCTTACTGCTTCTAACATTGCTTTCTGGGCTTGAAGTGCTGCTTGCTTAAATATCTATGCTGTGCCTAACCTGATCTCAAATAAGTGACTGTTTTGCTATATCTAACCTAAAACTTGCTTGTAAAACATCTATCAGCAAATACCAATCACACTATTGTTCAGTCTATGTTAACTCTCCTTGTGCTGCTTAACTAAAGGTAACTATAATAACAACTCTGGAAAAGGATTCATTTGTATTACCTTACATAACCTAATCTAGGTTTTGGATGAACTCTCTACAGCCATATTATTCACTACATACTAATCCCACTAACTTACTTTATTTCCCCAAAGTCATATTGAGGATTATACTACCAATATTTGTTATCATTATTCCATTACATTTGTCTGTCTGTCATCCTCTCTTACCACCCTCCTACTCTGTATATGTGTCTACTTTATCACAGTTACTCTCACTTGCTAATCAGTAGTCTACACATCTATCCTATCTGTTGACATACAGATATATATATCTTGGTTGCGTGACAGCTCCGTATTCACTCTGTACCCTGCAGTAGTGACCCTCAGTTCAATGAGCATAACTGGATTCCTGTAAGTTAAATCTGTGTGAATCCAAGGTTTGGTGTGAGGCTGAGTGGTCCTGCTATAGTGGATACTAGGTAACAAAATCTATTTTCACACCTGTTCTATATAAAACATTACAGAACATTACATATTACCAAGCCTGAAAAAAGTAACCTTATCCACTATCATGGAGTTGAGCGAGCTTTCCAACAGAGTGGGTTCACTAGCCCAAAGTATGGATAATATGTTACAGGGATTAAGAGAGATACAAATTGAGAACCAGAATATTAGAAAATGTATCAATCAGCATATGGCAAATAAAACCCCTACTTCTGAGACTACACCTGAGCCTGTTGTGAGTCCGCCAGAAAAATTCTCTGGTGACAGGTCTATGTTCAGAGACTTCAGAAACTCTTGCACTCTTATGTTTACTTTGAAACCTAAGTCTTATCCTACTGATAGAATTCGTGTTTTGACTGTGATTTCTTTTCTACGTGGAGAAGCTAGATCTTGGGCCAACGCCTTCTATGAGACTGATGATCCCATATTAAATTCTCTTGATTCTTTCTTCACCGCAATGTCCCTTTTATATGAAGATCATAACAAGCAGAATACTGCTGAAACTGCTCTAAGATCTTTACGTCAAGGGAAAAGGATGGTAGAGGAATATATAACGGACTTCAAAAGGTGGGCTCCAGACACCTTGTGGAACAATCCAGCTTTAAAAAATCAGTTCCGTTTGGGTCTCAGTGACTCACTAAAAGATGAACTTGCTAGTGGCATCATTCCAGATGTTCTTGAGGATCTCATGACTCTGTGTATTGGTATTGACCGAAGACTCAGGGAACGGAAGTATGAAAAATCCACTGCTGATAATACTCCAAGGAAATACACTCCGTATCATGCAAGCCTTCCGACCCATTCTACTAAGAATGTTGATGAACCCATGGATGTTGCTGTGATTAGAGGGCCATTAAAGCCTGAAGAGAAAGCCAGACGCAAACTGCTGAATTTGTGTCTATACTGTGCCGAAAAGGATCATGGCATAAGGGATTGCCCGTCTCTCCTTCGTCAAAAGAAGGGTAAGAGAGTAACATTTAAGCACACTGTAAATATGGTAAATAATAGTTTACTTCATTTATCAATCCCTCTCTCGTTACAGTGGGATCAGCAGAAGACAGACGTACAGGCCGTAATTGACTCTGGAGCATCTGGGAATTTCATTGATTTAGTTTTTGTTGTTAAGCACAAAATACCACTAATAAAAAAAGAGTGTTGCACTTGCCATCCGTTTGGTTGATGGTTCATTTTTTAGTTCTGGTCCTATTTCACACCATACAGTTCCACTTAGTGTCACCACAGCCTCAGGGCATACTGAGTTGTTATCTTTCGATGTTTTACCAAGTTCTGTTTACCCTATGATTCTTGGTATTCAATGGTTGTCTAAACATAACCCTAATATTTCTTGTACAGATTCTACTGTAATGTTTAATTCTGTTTATTGCAAACAATTCTGCATTGATTCCCATACACTCTGTCATATTGCTGTAGACACATTACCAGATTGCTATAAAGAATATGCTGATGTTTTTGATAAGGTGGAGGCAGCTACACTTCCACCACATAGAAGGTATGATTGCCCTATTGATCTCATTCCTAACTGCTCCATCCCTTATGGTCATGTATATCCTTTGTCTCAGCCGGAATTAGTCCACCTTAAGGAATATTTAGACGAAAATTTGAAAAAAGGGTTTATACGTCCATCTACTTCCTCTGCGGGTGCTGCAATGTTTTTTTGTGAAAAACAAAGATGGCAGTTTACGCCCCATTATAGATTACAGACAACTAAATAAGTGTACCAAGAAAAACAGATATCCCCTGCCTCTCATTCCTGAACTAATTGAACGCCTGCAAGGTGCCACCATCTACACCAAGCTCGATCTTAGGGGCGCATACAATTTGATCAGGATGAGAGCAGGGGATGAGTGGCTTACGGCTTTCCGTACAAGATACGGACTTTATGAATACACTGTAATGCCGTTTGGGCTTTGCAACGCCCCAGCCACTTTTCAGTGCTTCATAAATGATGTTTTTCATGACCTTTTAGATGTATATATTGTTATCTATTTAGATGACATTTTAGTCTATTCTAATACTTATGAAGACCATCTACAACATGTAAAACTAGTTTTGTCTCGTCTAAGGCAACATCATCTCTACGCCAAACTAGAAAAGTGCATATTTAATACTAACTCTATATCTTTTCTGGGTTACTGTATCTCTCCTACTGGGATCACCATGGAGACCAGTAAAGTTGATGCTATACTTAATTGGCCAGTACCTTCTTGCAAAAAAGATGTACAGAGGTTTCTTGGATTTGCGAATTTTTATAGAAAATTCATTAAAGACTTCTCGCATATTGTTAAACCATTAACTACTCTAACTAAGAAACATTTCAGGTTTTCATGGGATAGTACAGCTGAAGATGCATTCACTACCTTGAAGAATAAATTTACTTCAGCTCCTATTTTGCAATTCCCAGATCCCAGTTGTCATTTTACGCTTGAGGTTGATGCTTCTGAATTTGCGATAGGCGCTGTTCTGTCTCAGAGGGTCTCCCAAGAACAGCCCTTACATCCAGTTGCTTTCTATTCGCGTGTCATGAGTTCAGCTGAGATAAACTATGGCATTGGTGACAAGGAATTACTTGCCATTAAATCCGCATTGGAATTTTGGAGGCATATCCTGGAAGGTACAAAATACCCTATTACCATTTACACAGACCATCGTAATCTAGAGTATTTGAAGACGAATAAGACCCTGACTTCTCGTCAAGTCCACTGGAGCCTTTTCTTCTCACGTTTTGATTACGTGATCACCTATCATCCAGGATCTAAGAATCTTAAGGCTGATACCCTTTCTCGTATACCTTCTAAGCCACAAGATCATCTGGCACCAGCTTCAGTAATACCTGGGGATAGAATTATTTGTTTAACAAATGAATTCTTGGAGACCCTAAAGCTGCAACAGAAGGAGGATTCTTCAATAACGCACCTCAACTTAGATAAACATGCTGATGAGCTGTTCTATCATCATGATCAATTGTTTGTACCCGAGCTTCTCAAGAATCAGGTGTTGGCAGCGGCTCATGACTCTACTTTAGCAGGTCATCCTGGTGTACGTAGGACCCTTCATATCCTTTCAAGGAATTATTGGTGGCCCAAAATGTCTGATACAATCAAGCAATATATTAATTCATGTTTCCTTTGCACTACTAAAAAACATCAACATAAACGTCCCTATGGGTATCTTTTATCTCTTCCAATACCTGAAAGACCTTGGGCAGACATTGCCATGGACTTTATTGTTGATCTGCCTTCTTCTGCTAACTACAATACTATCATGGTTGTTGTTGATCTATTTTCTAAAATGGCCCATTTTCTACCACATAGAGGTCTACCCACAGCTTCAGAAACAGCTACTCTTCTCATAGATCATGTCGTCAAATTACATGGTCTACCGAATTCTATTACTACTGACAGAGGTTCACAGTTTACCTCTAGGTTTTGGGATCATCTTTGTAAATCTCTCAACATCTCCAGGAAATTAAGTACAGCCTTCCATCCACAAACCAATGGGCAGACTGAGAGGACGAATCAAGCCTTGGAACAGTATCTCCGTTGTTACTGTTCTCTAGAGCAAGACAACTGGCATTCTCTCCTTTCCACTGCTGAATTCGCTCATAATAACATGCTCAATTCCTCTACTAAAATGTCCCCATTTTTTCTTAACTATGGCTTTCATCCTTCTTATGACATCCAGTCTCCAACAACCTCCCCTATACCTGTTGTTAATGACAAAATCAATACCATAGTTAAAGGTTTCGCCACTGTAAAACATTTATTACATGATGCACAAACTGCTCAAAAACGATTTTACGATCTACGTCGTTCTAAACCTCCTGACTATAAGGTGGGTGATAAAGTTTGGTTAAGCACAAAGAATATTAGATTACAAGTTCCTTCAAAGAAGCTTGCTTCACTTTACTTGGGTCCTTTTGAGGTTAAGAACGTTGTTAATGTAAATGCTGTCACGCTCCTGTTACCTGCATCCATGAAAAGCCATCCAACATTTCATGTATCGCTTCTTAAACCCTACACTTCAATCAGGACTACACCTACTATGGATGCTTCTTTCACTCATGTGACAGATGAGAAGGAGTACGAGATTGACTCTATCCAAGATTCTCGATACTTTCGGAACCGCCTTCAGTATTTGGTCAGTTGGAAGGGTTATGGACCAGAAGAAGATTCTTGGGAGCCTGCTGCTAATGTTATGGCTCCGCGCCTGGTTTCTTTGTTCCATAGGAGGAATCCTCATCGTCCAGGTCCTTGATCCGCTGAGCGGCTCCTTGAGGGGGGTGTCCTGTCAGGGAATTCACTATTTCTATCCTGTCCCTTTAATTCAGGCTCCTCTTCCCCTATTTAAGGCTCCTCCTTTCTGTGCTCCTCGCTTGGTAATTTGGTTTAGTTGCTATACGTGACTCCTGTCTGAAGACACCTTGCCCATTCCTCTATCTGAGGGGTTTACCTACCTGTTACTCTGAAGTTTGGAGCTTTGCTTCGTTTCCCAGCTTCCTGTGCCAGTTTTTGACAACTCTGATTACTGCTTCGCCTAGGAACCAACGGAACATCATTCTGTTCCCCTAACTGCAACACCGGGTGGCTGTGACGTCACACTCGGCATTCCAGCGTCTCTGCAGCGCGTGTACCGCGCTGTGTGCTGCCTGCTATTCATTATACAAGCAGACAGTAAGTATCTCATCTGCCTCTGACCTTGTCGCCTAATCATTTCATCAGGAATTGGTCTGTATATTTACCTTTTGTTCTGACATATGTGCATGTCTTCTATTCATGCATATTAAGTACCGTAACTCTCATTGACTGTTCTTATCACCATACTAGAAGGAATAATCTCTTACTGCTTCTAACATTGCTTTCTGGGCTTGAAGTGCTGCTTGCTTAAATATCTATGCTGTGCCTAACCTGATCTCAAATAAGTGACTGTTTTGCTATATCTAACCTAAAACTTGCTTGTAAAACATCTATCAGCAAATACCAATCACACTATTGTTCAGTCTATGTTAACTCTCCTTGTGCTGCTTAACTAAAGGTAACTGCAATAACAACTCTGGAAAAGGATTCATTTGTATTACCTTACATAACCTAATCTAGGTTTTGGATGAACTCTCTACAGCCATATTATTCACTACATACTAATCCCACTAACTTACTTTATTTCCCCAAAGTCATATTGAGGATTATACTACCAATATTTGTTATCATTATTCCATTACATTTGTCTGTCTGTCATCCTCTCTTACCACCCTCCTACTCTGTATATGTGTCTACTTTATCACAGTTACTCTCACTTGCTAATCAGTAGTCTACACATCTATCCTATCTGTTGACATACAGATATATTATATCTTGGTTGCGTGACAGCTCCGTATTCACTCTGTACCCTGCAGTAGTGACCCTCAGTTCAATGAGCATAACTGGATTCCTGTAAGTTAAATCTGTGTGAATCCAAGGTTTGGTGTGAGGCTGAGTGGTCCTGCTATAGTGGATACTAGGTAACAAAATCTATTTTCACACCTGTTCTATATAAAACATTACAGAACATTACAGGAACATAGTATATTAATACATTAATTAATTAAAGGGACAGTCTACACCAGAATTTTTATTGTTTTAAAAGATAGATAATCCCTTTATTACCCATTCCCCAGTTTTGCATAACCAACACAGTTATAATAATATACTTTTAACCTCTGTGATTATCTTGTATCTAAGCCTCTGCAAACTGCCCCTTTATTTCAGTTCTTTTGACAGACTTACAGTTTAGCCAATCACTGCCTGCTCCCAGATAACTTCACGTGCACGAGCACAGTGTTATCTATATCAAATACGTGAACTAACACCCTCTAGTGGTGAAAAACTGTTCAAATAAATTCTGAAAAGAGGTGGCCTTCAAGGTCTAAGAAATTAGCATATGAACCTCCTAGATTAAGCTTTCAACTAAGAATACCAAGAGAACAAAGCAAAATTGGTGATAAAAGTAAATTGGAAAATTGTTTAAAATTACATGCTCTATCTGAATCATGAAAGTTTATTTTGGCCTAGACTGTCCCTTTAACATAGGTTTTCTGAGGACACACATAAAGATAATAAATACAGTTGACCTTACTACTTGGATTGTGTTCAGAAAACTATAATATTTCTACAAGGCATTTTATATGTACAAAAAAGCCAAAGAACTGATGAAGCATTGGTTCTATTTATTATATTAATGTAGTGTATACTATTTTCTGTACATGATAATGATTGTAGTGTTTTTGTTAATAATACCGAGAGGTACGTGACATATTTCAGAGTCTAAAATCTCAGATCAACGCTTTAGAATTTGAGGAACAGAACATAAGATATGCTATCAAAAAAATTAAAAAAACTTTAGAATTTGTGTCTATGAGAGCGCAGAAAACGGAGGCTATTCCCAGAAATTGATCAGGTCACAGCGAGAGTTTAGGCCCTCTGGAACCCTAGTCCTCAACTTGAACATCCAAAAGGCCTCTCTCTTGGCTAGAAGCCTGTCAATGTCTCCTCCTCTCTTAGGTTTAAACACCCTCTCAATAGCACACCATTTGAATGTCTTGAGTTCACAATTGTGTTTTTCTACAAAATGACGTACAAGGGGAGTTGACAGTATACCTTGACCAATAGTGGAGAAATGCTCCCTGATTCTAGTTTTTATGTCTCTGGACGTGAGTCCTATGTATTGGACCCGACATTGTTCACATTTAATCATATATATGACCTGAGTGGTCATACAATTCATACAAGATTGTATGTTAAAAGTCTCACCTTTTATAAATGAAGTGAAAGTTTTGGTCTTGTCAATATGTTCACAAGGTTTACATTTTTTATGTCCGCACCCATACATCCCTGTACTTGTGAGCCATGAACTAGTTGTAATGGTTGTTTGTTGTTTTAATTGAGTTGGCGAAAGTATGTTCCCCAATGTACAATTTTTCCTGGCACTGCATCTAATCCCTTCCCGGACGACTCCCTTTAAATGGTCATCTGCTGCTAGGATGGGAAAATGTTTTTTTTATTATAGATGCTATCTGAGGAAATTGGGCACTATAACTAGTTACAAAGTTGATTCCCTTAAAGTACTCTTTACACTTCCCTCTATAAGGGACTCTCTTGACCTAACTTCTACCTGTTTTCTTGCCTTTGTGACCACTTGCCGTGAGTACCCTCTCTCATTGAGTCTTTTAGTGAGATCTTGTGCTTGTTTAATATACTCTTTCTTATCCGTACAATTCCATTTAAGACGAATAAATTGTCCTTTGGCCACTGCCGCCACCGTGTGCCTAGGATGGCAACTCCTTCCATGTAGTAAGGAGTTGCCTGAAATGGGTTTCCTATAAGTCTTTGTAACGATCTTGCCTGGTATTATACCCGTTAGAGTAAGATCCAAATAATTGATAGAATTCGACTGAGTCTCAAAGGTAAATTTTAGACCAATCTAATTATTATTCAAAAAGTCCACAAATTTTGGAATGTCCAAAATAGAACCATTCCATATGAACAAAAGGTCGTCTATAAACCGACCGTATATGACAATCTGCTCTTTGTAAGGATTTCTATCTCCAAAGATGTGGAGAAATTCCCACCAACCTAAAAATAGGTTGGCGTATGATGGGGCGAATTTCGCCCCCATCGCTGTTCCACATCTTTAGAGATAGAAAGTATTCTGAAATTTGAAAAAATTATGAGTTAATAAGAAATTTAATACTCTTAAAATAAACTCCTGAAAATCTGGCAAAAAGTCAGTAACATTAGATAAAAACAACGATATTGCTTTGTGGCCCTCATCATGAGGAATTGAGGAGTATAATGATACTACATCCACTGTAATCCATGTGAATGAACCTCTCCACTCAAGATTATCACATATATTGAGAACATGTAGAGCTAAATGCCCTTTTAATGGCAATGCCCATACAAATGCCCTTTTCAGGGCAATGGGGAGCTTAGGTTTTTTTAGTTAGGATTTTATTTGGGAGGTTGGTTGTGTGGGTGGTGGGTTTTACTGTTGGGGGGGGTTGTTTGTATTTTTTTTACAGGTAAAAGAGCTGATTTCTTTGGGGCAATGCCCCGCAAAAGGCCCTTTTAGGGCTATTGGTAGTTTAGTTTAGGCTAGGTTTTTTATTTTGGGGGGGCTTTTTTTATTTTGACAGGACTATTAGATTAGGTGTAATTAGTTTAAATATCTGATAATTTGTTTTTTATTTTGTGTAATTTAGTGTTTGTTTGTTTTTGTAATTTAGGTTATTGTATTTAATTAATTTAATTGTAGTGTAATGTTAGGTTTTAGTGTAAGACAGGTTAGGTTTTATTTTACAGGTAAATTTGTATTTATTTTAGCTAGGTAGTTAGTAAATAGTTAATAACTATTTACTAACTATTCTACCTAGTTGAAATAAATACAAACTTGCCTGTAAAATAAAAATAAACCCTAAGATAGATACAATGTAACTATTAGTTATATTGTAGCTAGCTTAGGGTTTATTTTACAGGTAAGTATTTAGTTTTAAATAGGAATTATTTAGGTAATGATAGCAATTTTTATTTAGATTTATTTTAATTATATTTAAGTTAGGGGGTGTTAGGGTTAGACTTAAGTTTAGGGGTTAATAAATTTAGTATAGTGGCGGCGACGTTGGGGGCGGCAGATTAGGGGTTAATAAATATAGGTAGGTGGCGGCAATGTTAGGGGCGGCAGATTAGGGGTTAATAATATTTAACTAGTGTTTGCGAGGCGGGAGTGCGGCGGTTTAGGGGTTAATATGTTTATTATAGTGGCGGCGATGTCCGGAGCGGCAGATTAGGGGTTAATAATTTTATTTTAGTGTTTGCGATGCGGGAGGGCCTCATTTTAGGGGTTAATAGGTAGTTTATGGGTGTTAGTGTACTTTTTAGCACTTTAGTTATAAGTTTTATGCTACAGCTTTGTAGCGTAAAACTCACAACTACTGACTTTAGATTGCGTTGCGAATCTTGCGGTTTAGGCTGTACCGCTCACTTTTTGGCCTCCCAGAAAAAGCTTGTAATATCGGCGCTATGGAAGTCCCATTGAAAAAAGACTTTACGCAAATTGCCTAAGTTAATTTGCGTTAAGGCCAAAAAAGTGTGCGGGACAGCTGTACCTACAAGACTCGTAATAGCAGCAGTAATGAAAAAGCAGCGTTATAACCCTGCTTTTTTACTCATAACGCAAAACTTGTAATCTAGCCGATAGTTAACCATATGTAATATAGTTAAAGTGAATGTAAATTTTGATGCTAAAGTGCCCGGTTTTTAAAACTTTGATTAAAAACAGGGGCACTTTAATTCATAAAAATTTACATTTCACTCCTGTTGTGACAAAAAACTTAACTTTTAAACTTCACAGCAGCTCCAGCTTTCTCCGGTCTCACAAGCCATTTCTGATGTCAGAAATGATTGATAGGTCATTCTCCAATCACAGCTTCCCCCCCGGGGAATTCAGTGTCTGATTCACTGCTGTGATTGGAGGAAGCCGATGCCTCATTTTAGACCCAGGAAGAGGCTTTGAAACAGGTGGAGGAAGCTGGAGCTGCTGTGAAGATTAAAAGGTAAGTTTTTTTTCACAACAGGAGTGAAATGAAAATTTTTATGAATTAAAGTGCCCCTGTTTTTAATCGAAGTTTTAAAAACCGGGCACTTTAGCATCAAAATTTACATTCACTTTAATTTAATTATTCGTTTAAACCGCCAGCCCCCCACATCACCATAAACTAAATTAACCTATTAACCCCTAAACCTAACAACCCGCTAACTTTATATTAAATATTAACTCATCCCTATCTTATAATACATTTAAACTTACCTTTAGATTTAAATTAAACTATATTAAACTAATAATTAACCTACCCTAACTGTTATACTAAAATTACATTAAACTATATTAAACTATTAAATAATCTACCCTAACTGTTATAGTAAAATTACATTAAACTACAAATTAAATTAACAATATTACATATTTAAACACCTAACCCTACTCAAATAATTAAAATCTACAATTAAAAATTACAAAGTTACAAAAAATAACAAACACTAAGTTACAAAAAAAAAAAAACACTAAGTTACACAAAATAAAAAATAAATTATCAAATATTTAAACTAATTACACCTAATCTAAGAGCCCTATGAAAATAAAAAAGCCCCCCAAAATAAAAAAAAACCCTAGCCTACAATAAACTACCAATAGCCCTTAAAAGGGCCTTTGGCGGGGCATTGGCCCAAAGAAATCAGCTCTTTTACCTGTAATTAAAAAATACAAATACCCCCCAACAGTAAACCCACCACCCACATAACTAAACCCCCCAAATAAAAACCTAATCTAAAAAAACCTAAGCTCCCCATTGCCCTGAAAAGGGCATTTGTATGGGCATTGCCCTTAAAAGGGCATTTAGCTCTTTTTCAAAAGCCCAAACCCTAATCTAAAATTAAAACCCACCCAATAAACCCTTAAAAAATCCTAACACTAACCCCCGAAGATCCACTTACAGTTTCTGAAGAGCCAACAACCATCCTCAATGAAGCGGCAGAAGTCCTCATCGAAGCCGGCAGAAGTCTTCATCCAAGCATGCCGACGTCTTCATCCAACCGGGCAGAAGTCTTCATCCAGACGGCATCTTCTATCTTCATCCATCCGGCGCAGAGCGGCTCCATCTTCAAGACATCCGGCGCGGAGCATCCTCTTCTTACGACGTCTTCTTCGAAATGAAGGTTCCTTTAAATGACATCATCCAAGATGGCGTCCCTTAGATTCCGATTGGCTGATAGAATTCTATCAGCCAATCAGGATTAAGGTTGAAAAAATCCTATTGACTGTTGCAATCAGCCAATAGGATTGAGCTTTCATCCTATTGGCTGATCCAATCAGCCAATAGGATTGAGCTTGCATTCTATTGGCTGATTGGAATAGCCAATAGAATGCGAGCTCAATCCTATTGGCTGATTGGATCAGCCAATAGGATGAAAGCTCAATCCTATTGGCTGATTGCAACAGCCAATAGGATTTTTTCAACCTTAATTCCGATTGACTGATAGAATTCTATCATCCAATCAGAATCTAAGGGACGCCATCTCGGATGACGTAATTTAAAGGAACCTTCATTTGGAAGAAGACGTCGTAAGAAGAGGATGCTCCACGCCGGATGTTTTGAAGATGAAGCCGCTCTGCGCAGGATGGATGAAGATAGAAGATGCCGTCTGGATGAAGACTTCTTCCCGGTTGGATGAAGACTTCTGCCGGCTTCGATGAGGACTTCTGCCGCTTCGTTGAGGATGGATGTCGGCTCTTCAGAAGCTGTAAGTGGATCTTCGGGGGTTAGTGTTAGGCTTTTTTAAGGGTTTATTGGGTGGGTTTTAATTTTAGATTAGGGTTTGGGCTTTTGAAAAAGAGCTAAATGCCCTTTTCAGGGCAATGGGGAGCTTAGGTTTTTTAGATTAGGTTTTTATTTGGGGGGGTTTGGTTGTTTGGGTGGTGGGTTTACTGTTGGGGGGGTATTTGTATTTTTTATTTACAGGTAAAAGAGCTAATTTCTTTGGGGCAATGTCCCATGGAAGTTTATTGTAGGCTAGGGGTTTTTTATTTTGGGGGGGGCTTTTTTATTTTCATAGGGCTCTTAGATTAGGTGTAATTAGTTTAAATATTTGATCATTTATTTTTTATTTTGTGTAACTTAGTGTTTATTTTTTTTTGTAACTTAGTGTTAGTTATTTTCTGTAACTTAGTTGTTAGTTTTTTGTAACTTTGTAATTTTTAATTGTAGATTTAAATTATTTGAGTAGGGTTTTAAATATGTAATATAGTAAATTTAATTTGTAGTTTAATGTAATTTTAGTATAACAGGGTAGATTAATTATTAATTTCATATAATTTAATGTAATTTTAGTATAACAGTTAGGGTAGATTAATTAATAGTTTAATATAGTTTAATGTAATTTTAGTGTAACAGTTAGGGTAGGTTAATTATTAGTTTCATTTAAGTTTAAATTTATTATAAGATAGGGATGTTGTAATTTTAATGTAAAGTTAGCGGGTTGTTAGGTTTAGGGGTTAATAGGTTAATTTAGTTTATGGCGATGTGGGGGGCTGGCGGTTTAGGGGTTAATAGATTTAGTAAGTGCTAGTGATGTGGGAGGCCAGGGGTTTAGGGGTTAATACATTTATTTAGTTGTGGTGTCAGCTGTGTCAGGGCGGTAGATTAGGGGTTAATAAGTATAATGTAGGTGGCAGCAATGTCGGGGAGCAATGGAATAGGGGTTAATAACATTATGTAGGTGGTGGCGGTGTTGGGGAGGCAGATTAGGGGTTAATAAGTATAATGTAGGTGGCGGCGGTGTCGGGGCGGCAGATTATGGGTGTTTAGACTCAGGTCTTATGTTAGGGTGTTAGGTGTAAACATAACTTTTATTCTCCCATAGGAATCAATGGGATATCGGGCAGCAGCGAACATGAGCTTTCGCTGCTTTCAGACTCCCATTGATTCCTATGGAATCTGCGGTCTCCAGGGTGGCGGATTGAAAAGCAGGTATGCTGGGCCAGAATAGTGGCGAGCGTACCGGTTAGCAGTTTGATAACTAGCAAAAGTAGTCATATAGTGCCGAATTTGCATTCAGAACATCTGTAATGACGTAAGCATTGATCTGTGTCGGATTGAGACCGGCGGATCGTATGTTACGTCACAGATTTCAACTTTTGCCGGTCTGTAGGCTTTGATAAATAAGGGGAATCAAGCTCGCCACAATTACGCTGCGGAATTCCAGCGTGTTTGCGGTTGGCGGCTTGATAAATATGCCTCTATGCCTTTTCACAGAGAAAAAATATCCTTGCACACATGCCCTTAGAGAGATACAACTGCACCTCACTGACGAGGCCCACAGAAGGCCGAAACGATAGTCTGGGGTTGTTGTTTCTCTTGCTCAGAGAAGAATTTCCTGGTATTTCGGCGCTGGACTGTCATTGGGCAGGGTCAGACTGATATGCTACAGGATATTTTTTCTCTGTGAAAAGGCTAACGCCTAGATTTAGAGTTTTGTGTTAGGGTTAAAAACCAGCGTTAAGGGCTCCTAACGCTGATTTTTACCATCCGCTGGTATTACGAGTTTCCTTAACGCCACTAAAAAATATTTTAACGCTGAAATCATTACCGACAACCCAGACCCAGTAGTTAACATCTACCGCCAAAATAAACATCCACGAATCACACAAAAAATATTACACAAAGTACACTTACACTCATACAAACACTACACTATATTTATTTTTAATTTTTCATATTTCCATGTCAAAATAGAAAGGATCAAAGTTACGAGATCTCGGGTGTTTGAAAAAACCCCCCACACAAAACCATTTTCCATTGACTTACATAGACAGATGGGAACAGACACTCATATAGCTACATCTAACTAATAATATTATCACATACATACACTAATCGATACATACAAACAATATACACCACATTACATACACAAATAAGATTTTTATTACGAAATAAATACGATTTAGCTACTTTTTCACACAAGACCATGACGTCACTCACTTTACGCTCAAAACCAGTCTTGGATTTTATTTATACACACATTTTTAGCCTCCATTGACTTCTATGGGGAAGACGTGCTCGTGCACGCGACAGCCAGATTTCCCTAACGCACGCAAAAAGCGTAGACAAGAAAACTCGTAATACCAGCGTTAGAATGTTGAAACTAACTCATGTTTTCCTGCGTTAGTTCCGCTATGACAAATAGATCAAGAAATGGCTATTTCCCTATGGAGTCAACATCAAATTGTTTTATACATTTACATTACATCAACTACAAATCACCAACACTAGTAACAAACATTTTGAATAATTACATCAGATTTAAACGGACAGAAAAATAATTTGAACATTTCATGATTCACAAACAGTAGACTATTGGAAACACCTATCATTTACCTATATTATAGCATTTCATTTATTCAACTCATATGCTTGCATGAATAGCATATCTACATAGGCTTAACACATGATCATTAATGGATGCACATACATTACTTTTAGCATTCACTCATACATGTGCATTGATATGATGGGGGAAAAACACATTACATTCTCTCTATGAATCAGGAAACATAAAATAGGGATTTTACTGTCCCTTTAACATCACGATTCACTCACAATATACCATTAGGAATTACGTACAATAAGAACAGATTACAGCTGTCACTTTTTGGGAAGGAACAACAATGCTATACTGCTTTATAGAAGTCAGCATATGTGGGAGAGAATCACAATATATATACGTAGACGTACATAACACGCATCACGCCACCACAAAGCACACATTTATATTTTAATCAGCACACAATAACAATGTAGTAAAATACAACAACACAATGAGGATTTCATAACTACACAGGCAGGTTGATAATATGATGACGTCATTAGAAGCTTCAACCATACACATTACAGCTTTAGGACTGTACCGCCCCTTTCAGAAGTTTAGCACTCAATTCTACATATACGTAAACGACAGTTTGGAACATCCTTATTATTGCGATTTTAAAGGGATGCGTACAAAATATTGACAGCTCGAAAATCAATTATATATACAATTTTATAGATGTCAGCCGGAAGATCTTCATTATTATTGCGATTTTAAAGGGATGCGTACAAAATATTGACAGCTCGAGAATCAATTATATATACAATATTATAGATGTCAGCCGGAAGATCTTCATTATTATTGAGATTTTAAAGGGACGCGTACAATATTGACATCTCGTCAATCACTTATATATACAATACTAGAGATGTCAGCCGGAAGATCTTCATTATTATTGCGATTTTAAAGGGACGCGTACAATATTGACATTTCGCCAATCACTTATATATACAATACTAGAGATTTCAGCCGGAAGATCTTCAGTATTATCGCGATTTTAAAGGGACGCGTACAATATTGACATCTCGCAAATCACTTATATATACAATATTAGAGATGGCAGCTGTTACTTTATCATTTACAAACAATATTGCAGCAACATTGATCGATCAGATTCTATGCCATTATACACAAGAATGCACTTTCATTCATGTTAGCGTGGACGTGTGCTTTTTACAATAACATCGCGTTTAGTAAGTATTTATTACGCATATGAACAAACATTACGAAGATGCACTGTATGTGTTACATTTTACACTTTCACATTGCTATTCATTGGGGGGAAACAAAATTTCAGCAAACACCTAAAAAAACGCCCACTTTGATAGCATTCGCACCGCTCACATACAAACAAGTGTATACAATCAGCAATCATTACAAACTCACTACCATTGGACTAATTGCACTATAAATCCCCCAAACAAAATGACCAAGGCGTCCCTTGTGATCGACATTGTATCAAATCACTTCTGTGTTTTTGCATACCTTGTTACTCCTTGTGTTGTGTTTGCTCTGCTGTTTGGCTTTGTGCTGCTTAGCTTGGCAAATATGGATGATGATCTGGTAGACGTTGCTGCTGGTGCTGCTGCACAAGTAGCGATTAATAGAATCGGACGGGCTCCGCGAGAAACAAAGGGCTCGTTTGGTTAGAGGTCCTCGTGTTTACAGGGTGAGACCCACCTTGGAAAACATGAGTGACTTTGAGGTTTATGACAAGTATAGGCTCAATTGCGAACAGCTCATTGGCCTTTACGATGTTCTTAGACCTCATCTGGAGCCACGTATACGAATAAGGACTGCTGTCCCTGGCATCACCAAGATGCTAAGTTGTATATACGTCCTGGCCTCCGGGAGTTTTCAATCTGGAGAGATGTACATGCATGGCCTGGCTCAAGGTACCTTCCTCGGTGGTTTTTGATAACTTTCTGGACGCCATGGTACGTGTTAGTAAGCATTACATAGGATTCCCTCAGAATGATGGTGATTGGAGGCGCCTGAAGAGGGAATTCTTTGCAATAGCTTAATTGCCCAATGTCTTGGGAGCAATAGATTGCACCCACATTGCGCTGCGTGCTCCAGCCGATGACTTGCCCTTCCGAAATCGCAAACATTTCCATAGCCTCAATGTGCAGTATGTTTGTGACGCACGTATGCGGATTATGCACGTGTGTGCGAATTTCGGCGGGGCTTGTCATGATGCCCACATCCTCAGACAGTCGTCCCTGTGGAGGCCGTTTGAGGAAAGAGAGTTTCCACCTGGGTGGCTCGTTGGTGAGTACATGTGCACAACATGGTTAATTAGTTAGACAATTGCCACTGTAGTCTTAAACTGTTGTTAGTGTAATGTGCAAAATGTGCAGCTATAGGATGCAATTTAACCATTTAATAGTCTTTCCGCAAAGGTCTAGTTTTAGCTCCAAATATGTAGCATGTCTTAGCTTAAATGGCCAGATAGAGAATGCAATTTAACCATGTCATTGGCCTCTAGTTATCAAGCCGTCAACCGCAAATACGCTGGAATTCCGCAGCGTATTTGTGGCGAGGCTGATTCGCCTTAGTTATCAAAGGCTAGAGACCGGCAAAAGTAGAATCTAGTGACGTAACATACGATCCGCCAGTCTCAGTCTGACACTGATCGATTCTTACATCACTACAGATGTTCCGAACGCAAGTTCGGCACAATCTGACTACTTTTGCTAGTTATCAAATAACTAGCAGGTATGCTTGGCACTATTCCGGCCCAGCGTACCTGGTTTTCAATCCGCCATAGAATCAATGGGAGTCTGACAGCAGCGAAAGCTCATGTTCGCTGCTGCCCGATATCCCATTGATTTCTATGGGAGATGTCTGCACCTAACACCCTAACATGTACCCTGAGTCTTAACACCCCTAATCTGTCCCCCCTACACCGCCACCTACTTTATACTTATTAACCCCTAAACCGCTGCTCCCGGACCCCGCCGCCACTATAAAAAACTTATTACCCCCTAAACTGCTGCTCCCGGACCCCGCTGCCACCTACATTATACCTATTAACCCCTAATCTGCCGCCCCCTATACTGCCGCCACCTACATAAAGTTATTAACCCCTATCCTACGGATCCCGGACCCCGCCGCAACTAAATTAAATGTTTAACCCCTAAACCGCCGCCGCCACCTATATTAAACTTTTTTAACCCCTAAACCTAAGTCTAACACTAACACCCCCCTAACTTAAATATTATTTAAATAAATCTAAATACATATTACAATTATTAACTAAATTATTCCTATTTAAAACTAAATACTTACCTGTAAAATAAACCCTAAAATAGCTACAATATAACTAATAATTATATTGTAGCTATTTTAGGATTTATTTTTATTTTACAGGCAACTTTGTATTTATTTTAACTAGGTACAATAGCTATTAAATTGTTAATAACTATTTAATAACTACCTAGCTAAAATAACTACAAAATTACCTGTAAAATAAATCCTAACCTAAGTTACAAATACACCTAACACTACACTATCATTAAATTAATTTTAAAAATTAACTACAATTACCTACAATTAAATACAATTAAATAAACTAAACTATAGTACAAAAACAAACAAACACTAAATTACAGAAAATAAAAGAAAATTACAAGAACTTTAAACTAATTACACCTAATCTAAGCCCCCTAATAAAATAAAAAGCCCCCCAAAATAATAAAATGCCCTACCCTATACTAAATTACAAAGTAATCAGCTCTTTTACCAGCCCTTAAAAGGGCTTTTTGCGGGGCATTGCCCCAAAGTAATCAGCTCTTTTACCTGTAAAAAAAAATACAACCCCCCCCCCCCGAAATTACAACCCACCACCCACACACCCCTACTCTAAAACCCACCCAAACCCCCCCTTAAAAAAACCTAACACTAACCCCCTGAACATCACCCTACCTTGAGATGTCTTCACCCAACGGGGCTGAATTCTTCATCCATGCGGGTCAGAAGAGGTCCTCCATCCGGCCGAAGTCTTCATCCAAGCAGCGTCTTCTATCTTCAATCATCCGGAGTGGAGCAGAGCCATCTTCCATCCAGCCGACGCAGAGCCAACTTCTTCCAACGACGACCTAACACCGAATGCCTGGTCCTTTAAATGACGTCATCCAAGATGGCATCCCTCGAATTCTGATTGGCTGATAGGATTCTATCAACCAATCGGAATTAAGGTAGGAAAAATCCGATTGGCTGATGTAATCAGCCAATCGGATTGAAGTTCAATCCTATTGGCTCATTGGATCAGCCAATAGAATTGACCTCACATTCTATTGGCTGATCAAATCAGCCAATCGGATTGAACTTCAATACGATTGGCTGATTAAATCAACCAATCAGATTTTTCCTATCTTAATTCCGATTGGCTGATAGAATCCTAGACTAGAATGAATTACATTTGATAATAGGAGTAAATTAGAAAGTTGATTAAAATTTCATGCTCTATCTGAATCACGAAATAATTTTTTTTGGTTCAGTGTCCCTTTAATATCATATCACTCCATATACCAATCACCACTACTTGGATAGAACAATAGAAAAATATTTTTTCATACCTTATCTCTTCTATAACCCACTGGGAGTGTAATTTCTTCTGCTTGCTGTGTTTACAAAGCTTGGCCTCAAGGCCAAAAGGTTTAAGGATAGGTGTGGATACCACAGGCTAAATAAACTATTGCAAGAATTGCCAATGTAAGGACAATGGAAATACTTTTAAAAAATGTAATACACTCAAGCTGGAAAAGTAAACCAATTAAAGGGGAGAACATGTTTGACTAAACTGTCCCTTTAATGGTTTATGTCTGAAGAACATATTTAATGTGTAAATAATCAATATTGAATATTTAATTTTAAGAATGATTTGTCTTTATTATTACAATGTATCTTTGCTCAATTTTTATTATGTTGTGTAATTATCATTAATATTTTTAAATTTCTTTATTTTAGGTTGTGACTCAGCATGGCTGATGCTAGAAGCTCTAGCATGTATAGAGCAGGCCGTGCTGAGGAACACGCTGTTCCTGGGAAGGATGCAGGACACCACACAATTAATCACTGTGTGTAATGAGCATATTTTAGATGATTAATATATTTCTCTTATTATTTTTTCAATTTAATTATCCTACGATATATGGCTATAGGTAGGCTGACCATATTTAAACTTGAATAAGTGACACGTTTGATCAATACATGTGTCATTATTGTTATTCCAAAAAAATATAAACATATCTGAAAACATCAATGACATATGTATTTATTATGTGTACCTTTTAAATGGTAAAGATGGACACCATAGCTATAGGTAACATATAATATATAACACATCCCTATTTTCCTAATGCATCTCCTAGAATTATTTCTCAGTTAAAGAGACATGAAACACAATAATCCAAAGATTTACATTTATTGTTAAAATGTATTTTAAATTGCAATGTCGTACATAATCGTGTAACCTAAAATGTTGTTTTCATGTCTATTTAAACCATGCTGCTTGCTAAATAGTTTAGTTAATAATCCTCTGCTTCTACTGAAATATTTCCTTATTTCTCTTGTAAGGTGTATCCAGTCCACGGGTTCATCCATTACTTGTGGGATATTCTCCTTCCCAACAGGAAGTTGCAAGAGGACACCCACAGCAGAGCTGTCTATATAGCTCCTCCCCTAACCCCCACCTCCAGTCATTCTCTTGCAACTCTCGACAAGATAGGAAGTATCAAGAGATATGCGGTGACTTAGTGTAGTGTTACCTTCAATCAAGAGTTTGTTATTTTTAAACGGTACCGGCGTTGTACTGTTTTACTCTCAGGCAGAAATTAGAAGAAGAATTCTGCCTGGAGCCTGATGATCTTAGCGGTTTGTAACTAAGGTCCATTGCTGTTCTCACACATAACTGAAGAGTATGGGAAAACTTCAGTTGGGGGAACGGTCTGCAGATTACCTGCTTTGAGGTATGTTCAGTATTTTTATTTCTAGAGAGATGAATAAGTTCTAGAAAGTGCTGACAGAGCCTTGTGTATTTGAGGTAAGCTTGATGCAGTGATTTAACAACGACTGGGATCATGCTTACAAAACAGGGTAATACTCACGTTAATATTATTTAGTGTCAAAACGTTTACATGTTTTCATAAATAGAAAGTTTTTTCTCTGAGGGAGATAAATCTTTATTTGGGGCCTAGTTTTCCACATGGCTAGTCAGATACTCCTAGGAGTATTTTCTTAAGGCCCCTCTGACATCCAGTACATGGTGGGAGGGGCCTATTTTAGCGCTCTAGCTGCGCAGTTTTAATTCAGACTGAGACATCCAGCTTCCCTAGAGGAGTCCTTTGGCATCTGAGGACCACTTTAAAGGGTTTATTCCTTCACCAAATTGTATTTGAGGGCAGGTAGGAGCCTCAGCAGAGCTGTGGCAAGGTGCTCAACTGTTTTTTAACAGTGGTTGACGTTTTTTACTCCGGTTTGGGGGCTAAGGGGTTAACCATCCATTTGCAAGTGGGTGCAATGTTGCTTTAGTCCCTTACACACACTGTAAAAATTTCGAAGACTTTACTGTATTTTTACACTGTTTTGCAGTTTAAGTGCTAGTTTTTTTCTCTTAAAGGCACAGTAACGTTTTTGTTTAATTGCTATTTCACATTTATTAAAGTGTTTTCCAAGCTTGCTTGTCTCATTACTAGTCTGTTAAACATGTCTGACATAGAGGAAACTCCTTGTTCAATATGTTTGGAAGCCATTGTGGAACCCCCTCTTAGAATGTGTACCAAATGTACTGAAATTTCCATAAACTATAAAGACCATATTATGGCGCTTAAAGATTTATCTCCAGAGGATTCTCTGACTGAAAAAAGGGAGATTATGCCATCTAGCTCTCCCCATGTGTCAGAACCTATAACTCCCGCTCAAGTGACGCCAAGTACATCTAGCGCGTCTAATTCTTTTACCTTACAGGACATGGCGGCAGTTATGAATGCTACCCTCTCAGAGGTATTGTCCAAACTGCCAGGGTTACAAGGAAAGCGAGACAGCTCTGGGGCCAGAACTAATACAGAGCTTTCTGACGCTTTAATTCCTGTGTCCGATATACCCTCACAATACTCAGAAGCTGAGGCAGGAGAGCTTCTATCTGTGGGTGACATTTCAGATTCAGGGAAGGCGTTGCTTCAGTCTGATTCTGAAATGACAGCATTTAAATTTAAGCTTGAACACCTCCGCTTATTGCTTAGGGAGGTTTTAGCGACTCTGGATGATTGTGAACCCATTGTAGTTCCAGAGAAATTGTGTAAGAGGGACAAATACTTTGCAGTGCCTGTTTACACTGTTTTTCCAGTCCCTAAGAGGTTTTCGGAAATTATTACTAAGGAATGGGATAGACCAGGTGTGCCGTTCTCTCCCCCTCCTGTTTTTAAAAAGATGTTTCCCATAGATGCCTCTTTACGGGACTCGTGGCAAACGGTCCCTAAGGTGGAGGGAGCAGTCTCTACCCTAGATAAGCGTACAACTATACCCGTCGAGGACAGTTGTGCTTTCCTAGATCCTATGGATAAAAAATTGGAGGGTCTCCTTAAAGGGACATTAAACACTTTGAGATGGTAATATAAAATGATAAGTTGTATATATAAAACAACTCTGCAATATACTTTCATTATTTATTTTGTCCTCTTTGCCTGTAATTTAATTCTGAAATTGTGAGGTTTTCAGTTCCTGTTAGAAATGGAAGTGCAGAATACTGTTAAATCCAGCACAACCATTGGCTGCACACTCTAATGACCTATGTATAACTGTCCCTAATTGGCCACAGCAGAGAAGGTAACACAAGTTACAACATGGCAGCTCCCAGTGTTTTATAGACACTAAAACTTTACACTTATTTTGTCACTTTTTAAACAACTAATGAAACTTTAAAAAATACTTTTCTTTGAATGCATCATTCTATCTAGCATGTATTTAGTGTTTAATGTCCCTTTAAGAAAATTTTTATACATCAAGGTTTTATTCTTCAGCCTCTTGCATGCATTGCCCCAGTTACTGCTGCAGCAGCTTTTTGGTTCAAGTCTCTTGAGGAGGCTCTACAGGTGGAGACCCCGTTAGATGATATTTTAGACAGGATTAAAGCTCTTAAGTTAGCTAATTCCTTTATTTCTGACGCCGTTTTTTCATTTAACCAAGCTAACGGCTAAGAATTCAGGTTTTGCCATTCTGGCGCGCAGGGCGCTATGGCTTAAGTCCTGGTCAGCAGACGTTACTTCAAAGTCTAAGCTTCTAAACATCCCCTTCAAGGGACAGACCCTATTCGTGCCTGGTCTGAAGGAGATCATTTCTGATATTACTGGAGGAAAAGGTCACACCCTTCCTCAGGATAGGTCCAATAAGTTAAGGACCAAACAGAATAATTTTCGTTCCATTCAAAACTTCAAGAGTGGCGCAGCTTCAACTTCCTCTAATGCAAAACAAGAGGGAAATTTCGCCCAGTCCAAACCAGTCTAGAGACCTCACCAGACTTGGAACAAAGGGAAGCAGGCCAAGAAGCCTGCTGCTGCCTCTAAGACAGCATGAAGGAGTAGCCCCCGATCCGGAACCGGATCTAGTAGGGGGCAGACTTTCTTTCTTCGCCCAGGCTTGGGCAAGAGACGTCCAGGATCCCTGGCACTAGAGATTGTTTCCCAGGGATATCTTCTGGAATTCAAAGGATCATCTCCAAAGGGGAGATTTCATCTCTCACAATTATCTGCAAACCAGATAAAGAGAGAGGCATTCTTACGTTGCGTTCAAGACCTACTGGTTATGGGGGTGATCCACCCAGTCCCAAGAGAGGAACAGGGACAGGGTTTCTATTCAAACCTGTTTATAGTTCCCAAAAAAGAGGGAACTTTCAGACCAATTTTGGATCTCAAGATCCTAAACAAATTTCTCAGGGTCCCATCCTTCAAGATGGAGACAATCCGAACCATCCTCCCTATGATCCAGGAGGGTCAATATATGACTACTGTGGACTTAAAGGATGCTTATCTCCACATTCCGATTCACAGAGAGCATCATCAATTCCTAAGGTTCGCCTTCCTAGACGGGCATTACCAGTTTGTGGCTCTTCCCTTCGGGTTAGCCACGGCGCCAAGAGTCTTTACGAAGGTTCTAGGGTCCCTTCTGGCGGTCCTAAGGCCGCGGGGCATAGCGGTGACATTCTGATCCAGGCGTCGACTTCTCAAATTGCCAAGTCCCATACGGACATTGTTCTGGCCTTTCTGAGGTCTCACGGGTGGAAAGTGAACAGAGAAAAGAGTTCTCTTTCTCCCCTCACAAGAGTTTCCTTCCTAGGTCAGGATATCAAAGCTTCTAACTTCCTGATGTGTTCTTCATTCCACTTCTCGGCCGTCAGTGGCTCAGTGTATGGAAGTGATCGGCCTAATGGTAGCGGCAATGGACATAGTTCCGTTTGCCCGCCTACATCTCAGACCACTGCAACTTTGCATGCTCAATCAGTGGAATGGGGACTACACAGATTTGTCTCCTCTGTTAAATCTGGACCAAGAGACCAGGGATTCTCTTCTCTGGTGGTTATCTCGGGTCCATCTGTCCAGGGGAATGAGTTTCCGCAGGCCAGAGTGGACTATAGTGACGACAGATGCCAGCCTTCTGGGCTGGGGCGCAGTCTGGAACTCCCTGAAGGCTCAGGGTTCGTGGACTCAGGAGGAAGCCCTCCTTCCGATAAACATTCTGGAACTCAGAGCGATATTCAATGCTCTTCAGGCTTGGCCTCAGCTAGCTGCGGTCAGATTCATCAGATTTCAGTAGGACAATATCACGACTGTAGCCTATATCAACCATCAGAGGGGAACAAGGAGTCCCCTGGCAATGATGGAAGTTTCCAAGATAATTCTATGGGCAGAGGTTCGCTCTTGCCATCTATCTGCTATCCATATCCCAGGAGTAGAGAACTGGGAGGCGGACTTTCTAAGTCAGCAGACTTTTCATCCGGGGGAGTGGGAGCTCCATCCGGAGGTATTTGCCCAGCTGATTCAATTATGGGGCAAACCAGAACTGGATCTGATGGCGTCTTGTCAGAATGCCAAGCTTCCTCGTTACGGGTCCAGGTCAAGGGATCCCCAGGCAACGCTGATAGATGCTCTAGCAGTGTCCTGGTCCTTCAGCCTGGCTTATGTGTTTCCACCGTTTCCTCTCCTCCCTCGTCTGATTGCCAAGTTCAAGCAGGAGAGAGCTTCAGTGATTTTGATAGCACCTGCGTGGCCACGCAGGACTTGATATGCAGATCTGGTGGACATGTCATCCTTTCCACCATGGACTCTGCCGCTGAGGCAGGACCTTCTACTCCAAGGTCCATTCAAACATCCAAATCTAGTTTCTCTGCGTCTGACTGCTTGGAGATTGAACGCTTGATTTTATCAAAACGTGGTTTCTCCGAGTCGGTCATTGATACCTTGATTCAGGCTCGAAAGCCTGTCACCAGGAAAATCTATCATAAGATATGGTGTAAATATCTTCATTGGTGTGAATCCAAGGGTTACTCTCAGAGTAAGGTCAGGATTCCCAGGATACTATCTTTTCTCCAAGAAGGATTGGAAAAGGGATTATCGGCTAGTTCCTTAAAGGGACAGATTTCTGCTCTGTCTATTCTTTTGCACAAGCGCCTGGCTGATGTTCCAGACGTTCAGGCGTTTTTGTCAGGCTTTGGTTAGAATCAGGCCTGTGTTTAAACCTGTTGCTCCGCCATGGAGTTTAAATTTAGTTCTTAAAGTTCTTCAAGGGGTTCCGTTTGAACCCTTGCATTCCATAGATATCAAGCTTTTATCTTGGAAAGTTCTGTTTTTAGTAGCTATCTCTTCGGCTCGAAGAGTTTCAGAGTTATCTGCCTTGCAGTGTGATTCCCCTTATCTGATCTTCCATGCAGATAAGGTAGTTTTGCGTACCAAACCTGGGTTTCTTCCTAAGGTGGTATCTAATAGGAATATCAATCAGGAAATTGCTGTTCCGTCACTGTGTCCTAATCCTTCTTCAAAGAAGGAACGTCTGTTACACAATCTTGACGTGGTTCGTGGTTTAAAGTTTTATTTGCAAGCTACTAAGGATTTTCGTCAAACATCTGCATTGTTTGTTGTCTACTCTGGAAAGAGGAGAGGCCAAAGGGCTTCGGCAACTTCTCTTTCTTTTTGGCTAAGAAGCATAATTTGTTTAGCTTATGAGACTGCTGGCCAGCAGCCTCCTGAAAGAATTACAGCTCATTCTACTAGAGCGGTAGCTTCCACATGGGCTTTTAAACATGAGGCCTCTGTTGAACAGATTTGTAAGGCGGCGACTTGGTCTTCGCTTCATACTTTTTCTAAATTCTACAAATTTGATACTTTTGCTTCCTCGGAGGCTATTTTTGGGAGAAAGGTCTTACAGGCAGTGGTGCCTTCCGTTTAAGTACCTGCCTTGTCCCTCCCTTCATCCGTGTCCTAAAGCTTTGGTATTGGTATCCCACAAGTAATGGATGAACCCGTGGACTGGATACACCTTACAAGAGAAAACAAAATTTATGCTTACCTGATAAATTTCTTTCTCTTGTGGTGTATCCAGTCCACGGCCCGCCCTGTCACTTTAAGGCAGGTGTTTTTATTTTTTAAACTACAGTCACCACTGCACCCTATAGTTTCTCCTTTTTCTTACTTGTCTTCGGTCGAATGACTGGAGGTGGGGGTTAGGGGAGGAGCTATATAGACAGCTCTGCTGTGGGTGTCCTCTTGCAACTTCCTGTTGGAAGGAGAATATCCCACAAGTAATGGATGAACCCATGGACTGGATACACCACAAGAGAAAAAAATGTATCAGGTAAGCATAAATTTTGTTTTTCAATAATGGATTCTATTTCATATATCACAGTATTACATTATCTAGCGTGACATTCATAGCTAGCAATATAGCACATACTAGTTTATAAAAGATAAATACGTTTCTTATTGATATGCCAAGCTGTCAAATGAGTCCTTGTATTGGCTGATGTTTTTACTCGATCTCGGATGCGCCATGTTGCTTAAGACGTCACCTGCCAGGCTGTCCAATGAGTTCTTGTATTGGCTGACGTTTTTACGCGATCAAGGATGCGCCTTTTATTTATGGCGTTTTTACGCGATCAACGATGCGCCTTTGATTGGATGGCGTTTTTACGCGATCAACGATGCACCATGTTAATTAAGACGTCACATGCCAAGGTTGAAAAACCGTCTGATTGGATTACGTAGTCCCGCAATATTTGAATTTGCACGTAACCCTCGTTTGTGAATGAGAAGCCAAGTTTAAAACCATGGCGAGTATGGATTGTGTGAATCATGTACATTGTTGACCCATAGCTGATAAAGAACACAACATTCTCTTTTGATGGCTGTCTCGTTGAATAAACGAATGAAAGCAAAATGTTTTCCTGCATAAGATATTTTGAGGCAAGTGCGAATCCATGGATATAGTCCATCTTGTTTAATATGTTTATCAACAATATGTTCCTTTATATGAATAATGACTGTGTTGTGTATAATTTTCAACATATCGAATTCCAAAAGATGCGCTATTGTATTTGAATCAAGTAATCAATATGCATTGACCTTTATCATATGCTAAATATATGAGATGCCTACTTCGTCTTGCTGTTATGTTGTGGTATTTTTTATTAAAGGGTCATTATACACTCATTTTTAAAACACATATATGTTTTTTCTATCTATTTATATAGTCCTTTTTTTATAATCAATGTCTATTTTTGATTATGTTTAAATAACATTGCAGTGATTTCTGAATCCTACCCAAGCCTCAAAGTTTGATGTACCATCAGCTACCTTCTCCAGCTTGCTCCTGTTTGTGTAAAGGGTCTTTTCATATGCAAATGAAGGGGTATTGTCTTATTTCCCACTTGGAATGGGCTTTCCAACATAGCTAAACAGATTTTCTAAGTAAGTCTTTAAACCGTTTTCTCATGGATTTTGATATCAGTATGTGGTCATCTTGTTGTTTATAGTAGTATCTATTACATGCAGTTCTCTGAAAATGATTGTATACTATCCCTTTAATGTAAATGTTGAGTATTGTGTCATGTATGAGTTCCACATTGGTTAATCTCCAAATATATTAGTGTGAGCATATATTTCTAAAGTAACTCATAAAAGGACCTGAAACCATATTCCTTCTAAATTCAATGTCTTACTTAAAAAATTCAAACACATTAATGTCTCTTTAAGAAAATAGACTTTATTTAACACGTCATTAGAAATCCTATTCCAATATTTTCTTGTTTGAACAAGTACATGTAAATATACCAACAATCACAAAGAATTAGCATATGTTAGCATATGTATTTTTTTAAAGGGACAGTCTTGAAAAACAATAATGATTTTAAGGTAGAAAAATGCCATTTTTTTCAAAAAATATCTCAAACGTTTCTCACCAATTTTTCATAGTTCTCTTGTTATTCTTAGTTGATAGCTAAACCTAGGAGGTTCATCTGCTCATTTCTTAGAGCTTGAAGAGTGCATCTAATCTGAATGCATTTTGACCACTAGAGGGCATTTTGATAGAATTTTCATATAGAAAACCTTGAGCTCATACAGCATAGTTACCCTGGATTGATCAGTGATTGGCTAAAATGTTGGTCTGTCAAAATAACATAAATAAGTGGTCATTTTTCAGAGGCATAGATACAAGGGTAATCACAGAAGTCATACGTGTATTTCTCTAAGTGTTTTTTTTGTCAAACTTGATAATGCGTAATACAGTCACAGAATCACATCACAGAAACCAATCAATGTAATGAACAAGGATAGGTATGTGATGATGTGGTGTCCACACACTTGTAACCCACACTCTGCAAACAATCTGCCTTCATGCACCCAGTCCCATAGAAGCAGATTATATGCAGAGTGTGGTCCACAAGTGTAAGAAGACCACATCATCACATACCTATCCATTACACATTAAATAAACAAAAATATATATACTAAAAAATACTTCCTTCCTCTTTCTTCCCCTCTTCCCACGAGACTGAGGCTCTGGGGGGGGGGCAACTGCCCCCTCCGACGAGTTCTCATCGGAGATGTTTGGGGAAGAGGGGAAGGAGGAGTACTGGGATGACCAGGCTGAGGAGGAGATTGAGGAGTACCAGGAGCAGATGGCCCTGGTTCAGATGGCCCAGCAGCAGATGGCCCAGCATGCGCCTCCCGGAGGAACTGAAATAGATCTTGGAGAATCTGCACCTGCATCTGGTTTTGTCCTTGTATAATTTCTCTTTGGCCGTGTATAACTTTTCTTTGGCCTTGTATAATTTCTCTTTGGCCTTCTCGAATGGCACGAATATCTTCTGACATCTGGACTCGAGTTTGAATATTTTCCCTCCGGGAGGCACGCATCTGTTCTTGAAAATCCAGCAATACCTGCACCTCGGCTATCTCCTCCTGAGGTACTGCTGGTGCACGGCAGGCTGCTGGTGCACGGCGGGCTGCTGGTGCAAGAGGGTCTGCTGGTGCAGGGATCTCTTCTGCAGTGGGGGCTTCTTCTTCTTCTGAGTATAGAGGGATGTCTTCCATGTCTCCCCAAGGTGGCAATTCATCCCCACCACTCTCATACCTGGGTGAAGGAGGACCCTGTAGTTGCTGTGCTGCCTCCTCCCCAGACTCTGTATATTGTAAAAAGAAAGAAATGTATATATTAGCATAGTTCCAAATAAAGATGTAAATGCTTTTGCTTACAATAGAATTACAAATGCAACCTCATTAATCCACTTTGAAATACAACAATCAATACGATTTCCGCATTTTCCATACCGTGTTTCTGATATCTATCTGGTCAATCTGAATGTTTTTGTTTTCAGTCTGTTTAAATGCACACCTAACCTGTAGCCTAGATACTAATGTAATCGCAAGGTAATTGTGAATGCGTTTACGTAATAATGTGTAAAAAAGCGTAATAGCATTAATTATACTCTTAAATACATTCTTTAGTTTTGATGTTAAGAGATTATTAAATGAGCTTACCTTCAGATGAGAGTGGCAGGTTCCAGGTATCGACTCCTCCGATATCGACTATGGCCACCTCGGAGATGCTGGGACGCAACATATCCACCCATCGGGTATACTCCACGGTCATTGGAGGCCCGCCACCGGTTCCTGTTGCATATTGGTACTCCCTCAATATTTTTTTTTCAGCTCCATTTTGCAGTACCGTTAGCGATGTTTAATGGATTCGACATCCCTGTTATGGGCCCCCACTGCATTAACTGCATCCCTGATCTCCAGCCAGAGCTTCCTCTTCTCTCTCAGAGTGGCCTTCTGAGCCTGCAGCCTCCTAGACCTTTCCATATATTCCTCTATGAGGGCCTCCTTCTCCTCCATGGTATACCTCGCTTCCCTAGTCAGCTTGGCCTTCCCCTGTGATAGTGTCCTCTGTTTCCCGGACTGTGAAGCCCTACTCTGTCCGCCACTGGGCCCAGCCACTTGTTCATCTTGAACCAAGTGGCTGGGTCCACCCACCGCTTCCTCCCCCGCTTCCTGCCCCCCTTCCTGTCCGGTTCCTCTTCCTCTCCCCCTCCTCTGACTAATCTCCTGCCTACCCTCCTCTTCCATCTCTTCCCTACACTGAGCCCTAACTACTACAACAAAAAGTGAATGTGCCAAATGAAATGGGGTCAAAATAAATAAATAAAAAGACAAAAAATAGTGCTCAAAGCATGAAAGAGATATAAATAAAAGAGGGTGAGTATTTAACAAACAAAAATGTATAAGAAGACTAAAATGAGGATATTTAAACTAAATGTAACTATGGGATGGGTATGGGCTTAAAAGGAATGTGGTATGGGCTTAAAGGGATTGGGGTATGGGATGAAAGGGAATGGGGTATGGGATTACAGGGAATGGGGTATGGGATGAAAGGGAATGGGATTACAGGGAACGGGGTATGGAGTGTAGTATGAGAGGGGATGGGGTATGGAGTGTATGTAGTGTTATTGATAAGTGTAGGTATGTATTGAATGTGTTTGCGTGTAAATGTGGTTCTCGCTTTAAAGTTTTATTTGCAAGCTACTAAGGATTTTCGTCAAACATCTGCATTGTTTGTTGTCTACTCTGGAAAGAGGAGAGGCCAAAGGGCTTCGGCAACTTCTCTTTCTTTTTGGCTAAGAAGCATAATTTGTTTAGCTTATGAGACTGCTGGCCAGCAGCCTCCTGAAAGAATTACAGCTCATTCTACTAGAGCGGTAGCTTCCACATGGGCTTTTAAACATGAGGCCTCTGTTGAACAGATTTGTAAGGCGGCGACTTGGTCTTCGCTTCATACTTTTTCTAAATTCTACAAATTTGATACTTTTGCTTCCTCGGAGGCTATTTTTGGGAGAAAGGTCTTACAGGCAGTGGTGCCTTCCGTTTAAGTACCTGCCTTGTCCCTCCCTTCATCCGTGTCCTAAAGCTTTGGTATTGGTATCCCACAAGTAATGGATGAACCCGTGGACTGGATACACCTTACAAGAGAAAACAAAATTTATGCTTACCTGATAAATTTCTTTCTCTTGTGGTGTATCCAGTCCACGGCCCGCCCTGTCACTTTAAGGCAGGTGTTTTTATTTTTTAAACTACAGTCACCACTGCACCCTATAGTTTCTCCTTTTTCTTACTTGTCTTCGGTCGAATGACTGGAGGTGGGGGTTAGGGGAGGAGCTATATAGACAGCTCTGCTGTGGGTGTCCTCTTGCAACTTCCTGTTGGAAGGAGAATATCCCACAAGTAATGGATGAACCCATGGACTGGATACACCACAAGAGAAAGAAATTTATCAGGTAAGCATAAATTTTGTTTTTCAATAATGGATTCTATTTCATATATCATAGTATTACGTTATCTAGCGTGACATTCATAGCTAGCAATATAGCACATACTAGTTTATAAAAGATAAATACGTTTCTTATTGATATGCCAAGCTTTCAAATGAGTCCTTGTATTGGCTGATGTTTTTACTCGATCTCGGATGCGCCATGTTGCTTAAGACGTCACCTGCCAGGCTGTCCAATGAGTTCTTGTATTGGCTGACGTTTTTACGCGATCAAGGATGCGCCTTTTATTTATGGCGTTTTTACGCGATCAAGGATGCGCCTTTGATTGGATGGCGTTTTTACGCGATCAACGATGCACCATGTTAATTAAGACGTCACATGCCAAGGTTGAAAAACCGTCTGATTGGATTACGTAGTCCCGCAATATTTGAATTTGCACGTAACCCTCGTTTGTGAATGAGAAGCCAAGTTTAAAACCATGGCGAGTATGGATTGTGTGAATCATGTACATTGTTGACCCATAGCTGATAAAGAACACAACATTCTCTTTTGATGGCTGTCTCGTTGAATAAACGAATAAAAGCAAAATGTTTTCCTGCATAAGATATTTTGAGGCAAGTGCGAATCCATGGATATAGTCCATCTTATTTAATATGTTTATCAACAATATGTTCCTTTATATGAATAATGACTGTGTTGTGTATAATTTTCAACATATCGAATTCCGAAAGATGCGCTATTGTATTTGAATCAAGTAATCAATATGCATTGACCTTTATCATATGCTAAATATATGAGATGCCTACTTCGTCTAGCTGTTATGTTGTGGTATTTTTTATTAAAGGGTCATTATACACTCATTTTTAAAACACATATATGTTTTTTCTATCTATTTATATAGTCCTTTTTTTATAATCAATGTCTATTTTTGATTATGTTTAAATAACATTGCAGTGATTCCTGAATCCTACCCAAGCCTCAAAGTTTGATGTACCATCAGCTACCTTCTCCAGCTTGCTCCTGTTTGTGTAAAGGGTCTTTTCATATGCAAATGAAGGGGTATTGTCTTATTTCCCACTTGGAATGGGCTTTCCAACATAGCTAAACAGATTTTCTAAGTAAGTCTTTAAACCGTTTTCTCATGGATTTTGATATCAGTATGTGGTCATCTTGTTGTTTATAGTAGTATCTATTACATGCAGTTCTCTGAAAATGATTGTATACTATCCCTTTAATGTAAATGTTGAGTATTGTGTCATGTATGAGTTCCACATTGGTTAATCTCCAAATATATTAGTGTGAGCATATATTTCTAAAGTAACTCATAAAAGGACCTGAAACCATATTCCTTCTAAATTCAATGTCTTACTTAAAACATTCAAACACATTAATGTCTCTTTAAGAAAATAGACTTTATTTAACACGTCATTAGAAATCCTATTCCAATATTTTCTTGTTTGAACAAGTACATGTAAATATACCAACAATCACAAAGAATTAGCATATGTTAGCATATGTATTTTTTTAAAGGGACAGTCTTGAAAAACAATAATGATTTTAAGGTAGAAAAATGCCATTTTTTTAAAAAAATATCTCAAACGTTTCTCACCAATTTTTCATAGTTCTCTTGTTATTCTTAGTTGATAGCTAAACCTAGGAGGTTCATCTGCTCATTTCTTAGAGCTTGAAGAGTGCATCTAATCTGAATGCATTTTGACCACTAGAGGGCATTTTGATAGAATTTTCATATAGAAAACCTTGAGCTCATACAGCATAGTTACCCTGGATTGATCAGTGATTGGCTAAAATGTTGGTCTGTCAAAATAACATAAATAAGTGGTCATTTTTCAGAGGCATAGATACAAGGGTAATCACAGAAGTCATACGTGTATTTCTCTAAGTGTTTTTTTTGTCAAACTTGATAATGCGTAATACAGTCACAGAATCACATCACAGAAACCAATCAATGTAATGAACAAGGATAGGTATGTGATGATGTGGTGTCCACACACTTGTAACCCACACTCTGCAAACAATCTGCCTTCATGGACCCAGTCCCATAGAAGCAGATTATATGCAGAGTGTGGTCCACAAGTGTAAGAAGACCACATCATCACATACCTATCCATTACACATTAAATAAACAAAAATATATATACTAAAAAATACTTCCTTCCTCTTCCTTCCCCTCTTCCCACGAGACTGAGGCTCTGGGGGGGGGCAACTGCCCCCTCCGACGAGTTCTCATCGGAGATGTTTGGGGAAGAGGGGAAGGAGGAGTACTGGGATGACCAGGCTGAGGAGGAGATTGAGGAGTACCAGGAGCAGATGGCCCTGGTTCAGATGGCCCAGCAGCAGATGGCCCAGCATGCGCCTCCCGGAGGAACTGAAATAGATCTTGGAGAATCTGCACCTGCATCTGGTTTTGTCCTTGTATAATTTGTCTTTGGCCGTGTATAACTTTTCTTTGGCCTTGTATAATTTCTCTTTGGCCTTCTCGAATGGCACGAATATCTTCTGACATCTGGACTCGAGTTTGAATATTTTCCCTCCGGGAGGCACGCATCTGTTCTTGAAAATCCAGCAATACCTGCACCTCGGCTATCTCCTCCTGAGGTACTGCTGGTGCACGGCAGGCTGCTGGTGCACGGCGGGCTGCTGGTGCAAGAGGGTCTGCTGGTGCAGGGATCTCTTCTGCAGTGGGGGCTTCTTCTTCTTCTGAGTATAGAGGGATGTCTTCCATGTCTCCCCAAGGTGGCAATTCATCCCCACCACTCTCATACCTGGGTGAAGGAGGACCCTGTAGTTGCTGTGCTGCCTCCTCCCCAGACTCTGTATATTGTAAAAAGAAAGAAATGTATATATTAGCATAGTTCCAAATAAAGATGTAAATGCTTTTGCTTACAATAGAATTACAAATGCAACCTCATTAATCCACTTTGAAATACAACAATCAATACGATTTCCGCATTTTCCATACCGTGTTTCTGATATCTATCTGGTCAATCTGAATGTTTTCAGTCTGTTTAAATGCACACCTAACCTGTAGCCTAGATACTAATGTAATCGCAAGGTAATTGTGAATGCGTTTACGTAATAATGTGTAAAAAAGCGTAATAGCATTAATTATACTCTTAAATACATTCTTTAGTTTTGATGTTAAGAGATTATTAAATGAGCTTACCTTCAGATGAGAGTGGCAGGTTCCAGGTATCGACTCCTCCGATATCGACTATGGCCAACTCGGAGATGCTGGGACGCAACATATCCTCCCATCGGGTATACTCCACGGTCATTGGAGGCCCGCCACCGGTTCCTGTTGCATATTGGTACTCCCTCAATATTTTTTTTTCAGCTCCATTTTGCAGTCCCGTTAGCGATGTTTAATGGATTCGACATCCCTCTTATGGGCCCCCACTGCATTAACTGCATCCCTGATCTCCAGCCAGAGCTTCCTCTTCTCTCTCAGAGTGGCCTTCTGAGCCTGCAGCCTCCTAGACCTTTCCATATATTCCTCTATGAGGGCCTCCTTCTCCTCCATGGTATACCTCGCTTCCCTAGTCAGCTTGGCCTTCCCCTGTGATGGTGTCCTCTGTTTCCCGGACTGTGAAGCCCTACTCTGTCCGCCACTGGGCCCAGCCACTTGTTCATCTTGAACCAAGTGGCTGGGTCCACCCACCGCTTCCTCCCCCGCTTCCTGCCCCCTTTCCTGTCCTGTTCCTCTTCCTCTCCCCCTCCCCTGACTAATCTCCTGCCTACCCTCCTCTTCCATCTCTTCCCTACACTGAGCCCTAACTACTACAACAAAAAGTGAATGTGCCAAATGAAATGGGGTCAAAATAAATAAATAAAAAGACAAAAAAAAGTGTTCAAAGCATGAAAGAGATATAAATAAAAGAGGGTGAGTATTTAACAAACAAAAATGTATAAGAAGACTAAAATGAGGATATTTAAACTAAATGTAACTATGGGATGGGTATGGGCTTAAAAGGAATGTGGTATGGGCTTAAAGGGATTGGGATATGGGATGAAAGGGAATGGGGTATGGGATTACAGGGAATGGGGTATGGGATGAAAGGGAATGGGATTACAGGGAACGGGGTATGGAGTGTAGTATGAGAGGGGATGGGGTATGGAGTGTATGTAGTGTTATTGATAAGTGTAGGTATGTATTGAATGTGTTTGCGTGTAAATGTGTTACGTATACAGAAAAAGCACTTGCACACTCACCCAAACCAACTCTCACTCACTACAGCTCTCTTACTATCTCACACTACAAATAAATAACTCACACCACCACTAACTAACTCACGCTACCACTAACTAACTCACTCACAATAACACTAACTCTCACAATAACACTAACTCACACTAACTCTCACAATAACTCACTAAATCTCTAATCTCCAAAAACCCACCAGCAACACAGTCAAAGAAGCCATGCTTGTGGCGTGCTTATATACCCTGTGTAAATGTTTAATAATGTACGGGTTTGCCTTGTAAATTGTGTTCAGGTGTGCTTTGTTAGTAATTAGTATGTGTGCAATGTGTATTAGTTGTGTGAATTTGCGCATGCTCATTTTTGAGTTAGTATTTGTGGAATGTGTAGAATGCGATGATGTCGTGATCGTTTTCCATAACATTGTCCAATAGTATTATGTGTAAATGTTGATTTGTGATGGTGTCGTATTTGTGAAGTGTTGTAGATGTTTGTTTGTACTAATATTCCGTAATGTTGAATGCGAGTGTTTTGCTTGTGTATGAGTGTGCATTTTTTTTTTCGTGTTGTTTTGTTCCGTGTTTCCGGATCGTAAGGTATATGTGTATTCCTCGTTTAGTGTAATGCTTGATTTTTCCCGCTTGTGAATGTGTAATGCGTGTGTGCTATGTTTTGTGATTGTTATTACATTTGCAGTTTGTTTTTATTGTGCATTATGTGGTATAGGTCATATGACTGAGCAGTGCGTATTTCTCGCGAGATCGAGTGTTAGGTGAAAAATGCATGCTTTTCTGATTTCTCATTGATCTCTATGGGAGACTGTCTAACGCGGGCGTGATTACGCGTATGAAATATACGTGTTAGGAGTCGTGTTAAGAGCTTGTTTTGAAACTCGTAATACCAGCGTTAAAAAAAAAAGACACATAGCTAATGCACCCTTTCTAAGGCAAAACTCTAAATCTAGGCGATAGTGTGCTAAAAGAGCATGCACCCTGAGTTGCAATGGAAATGAACAGGCATGAAAGTTATACTAGCTTTTGTTCTATTTCAGGAGTGCTGTTCTCTCTCTTCTGATATATATACAGTATATTTATATTAATCTATACATATTTATATATATCTATATATAATATAACTATTGAAAACTATAAACATCAGGGGTACATAGCAGGCACTGGCAGTAATTTCCAATATGTTAAGCTCCACTGATATTCTTTTGACGTTAAGAATCAGATGCTAACTGTAAGAAATCCTTATTTCTCCAACATAGGTGTGTCCGGTCCACGGCGTCATCCTTACTTGTGGGATATTCTCTTCCCCAACAGGAAATGGCAAAGAGCCCAGCAAAGCTGGTCACATGATCCCTCCTAGGCTCCGCCTTCCCCAGTCATTCTCTTTGCCGTTGCACAGGCAACATCTCCACGGAGATGGCTAAGAGTTTTTTGGTGTTTAAATGTAGTTTTTATTCTTCAATCAAGAGTTTGTTATTTTAAAATAGTGCTGGTATGTACTATTTACTCTGAAACAGAAAAGAGATGAAGATTTCTGTTTGTAAGAGGAAAATGATTTTAGCAACCGTTACTAAAATCGATGGCGGTTTCCACACAGGACTGTTGAGATGAATTAACTTCAGTTGGGGGAAACAGTGAGCAGACTTTTGCTGCTTGAGGTATGACACATTTCTAACAAGACTTGGTAATGCTGGAAGCTGTCATGTTCCCTATGGGATCCGGTAAGCCATTTTCTTAGTTTTAAATATAAGAATAAAGGGCTTCACAGGGGCTTTAAAGACTGGTAGACATTTTTCTGGGCTAAAACGATTACTTTATAAGCATATTTAATGGTTTATAACTTTGAAGAGTTATTTTAATCTTGGGAATTCTGTTAAAAAAACGGCAGGCACTGTATTGGACACCTTTTTCACTGGGGGCCTTTTCTAGTCATAGGCAGAGCCTCATTTTCGCGCCACTAATGCGCAGTTGTTTTTGAGAAGCAAGGCATGCAGATGCATGTGTGAGGAGCTCAGATCCACTGAAAAAGCTTATTGAAGGCGTCATTTGGTATCGTATTCCCCTCTGGGCTTGGTTGGGTCTCAGCAAAGCAGATACCAGGGACTGTATAGGGGTTAAATGTAAAAACGGCTCCGGTTCCGTTATTTTAAGAGTTAAAGCTTTCAAATTTGGTGTGCAATACTTTTAAGGCTTTGAACAATTCCTTCATACTTTTGCACATATTCAGTAATAAAGTGTGTTCAGTTTAAAATTTAAAGTGACAGTAACGGTTTTATTTTAAAACGTTTTTTGTGCTTTGTTATCAAGTTTATGCCTATTAACATGTCTGAACCATCAGATAGACGATGTTCTGTATGTTCGGAAGCCAAGGTTCCTCTCCATTTAAATATATGTGATGAATGTGACAAACAAAGTAGGGACAATGATGCCACTGATAATAATGTTGCCCAAAATGATTCCTTAAGTGAGGGGAGTAAGCATGGTACTGCATCATCTCATTCTATGTCTACACCAGTCTTGCCCACTCAGGAGGTCCCTAGTTCATCTAGTGCGCCAATCCTCCTTACTATGCAACAATTAACGGCTGTAATGGATAATTCTATTAAAAACATTTTAGCCAAAATGCCCACTTATCAGCGAAAGCGCGACTGCTCTGTTTTAGATACTGAAGAGCATGAGGACGCTGATGATAATGGTTCTGACATGCCCTTACACCAGTCTGAAGGGGCCAGGGAGGTTTTGTCTGAGGGAGAAATTTCAGATTCAGGAAAAATTTCTCAACAAGCTGAACCTGACGTTATTACATTCAAATTTAAATTGGAACATCTCCGCGCTCTGCTTAAGGAGGTGTTATCTACTCTGGATGATTGTGACAATTTGGTCATTCCAGAGAAATTATGTAAGATGGACAAGTTCCTAGAGGTCCCGGTGCCCCCCGAAGCTTTTCCTATACCCAAGCGGGTGGCGGACATTGTAAATAAAGAATGGGAAAGGCCCGGCATACCTTTTGTCCCTCCCCCTATATTTAAGAAATTATTTCCTATGGTCGACCCCAGGAAGGACTTATGGCAGACAGTCCCCAAGGTCGAGGGGGCGGTTTCTACTCTAAACAAACGCACCACTATCCCTATAGAAGATAGTTGTGCTTTCAAAGATCCTATGGATAAAAAATTAGAGGGTTTGCTTAAAAAGATGTTTGTTCAGCAAGGTTACCTTCTACAACCAATTTCATGCATTGTTCCTGTCACTACAGCAGCGTGTTTCTGGTTCGAAGAACTAGAAAAGTCGCTCAATAAAGCATCTTCTTATGAGGAGGTTATGGACAGAGTTCAAGCACTTAAATTGGCTAACTCTTTTACCTTAGACGCCACTTTGCAATTAGCTAGATTAGCGGCGAAAAATTCAGGTTTTGCTATTGTGGCGCGCAGAGCGCTTTGGCTAAAGTCTTGGTCAGCGGATGTGTCCTCCAAGAACAAATTGCTTAACATCCCTTTCAAGGGGAAAACGCTGTTTGGCCCTGACTTGAAAGAGATTATTTCAGACATCACTGGGGGAAAGGGCCACGCCCTTCCTCAGGATAGGTCTTTTAAGGCTAAAAATAAAACACATTTTCGTCCCTTTCGCAGAAACGGACCAGCCTCAAATTCTACATCCTCTAAGCAAGAGGGTAATTCTTCTCAAACCAAGCCAGCCTGGAGACCGATGCAAGGCTGGAACAAAGGTAAGCAGGCCAAGAAGCCTGCTACCGCTACTAAGACAGCATGAGATGCTGGCCCCCGATCCGGGACCGGATCTGGTGGGGGGCAGACTCTCTCTCTTTGCTCAGGCTTGGGCAAGAGATGTTCAGGATCCTTGGGCGCTAGAAATAGTTTCTCAAGGTTATCTCCTGGAATTCAAGGAACTACCCCCAAGGGGAAGGTTCCACAGGTCTCAATTGTCTTCAGACCAAATAAAAAGACAGGCATTCTTACATTGTGTAGAAGACCTGTTAAAAATGGGAGTGATTCATCCTGTTCCATTAGGAGAACAAGGGATGGGGTTTTACTCCAATCTGTTCATAGTTCCCAAAAAAGAGGGAACATTCAGGCCAATTTTGGATCTCAAGATCCTAAACAAATTTCTCAGGGTTCCATCGTTCAAAATGGAAACCATTCGGACAATTCTTCCTACCATCCAGGAAGGTCAATTCATGACCACGGTGGATTTAAAGGATGCGTATCTACATATTCCTATCCACAAGGAACATCATCGGTTCCTAAGGTTCGCCTTTCTGGACAAGCATTACCAGTTTGTGGCACTTCCATTCGGATTAGCCACTGCTCCAAGAATTTTCACAAAGGTACTAGGGTCCCTTCTAGCGGTGTTAAGGCCAAGGGGCATTGCAGTAGTACCTTACTTGGATGACATACTGATTCAAGCGTCGTCTCTGCCACAAGCAAAGGCTCATACGGACATTGTCCTAGCCTTTCTCAGATCTCACGGGTGGAAAGTGAACGTAGAAAAAAGTTCTCTATTCCCGTCAACAAGAGTTCCCTTCTTGGGAACAATAATAGACTCCTTAGAAATGAAGATTTTTCTGACAGAGGCCAGAAAATCAAAACTTCTAAGCTCTTGTCAAGTACTTCATTCTGTTCTTCTTCCTTCCATAGCGCAGTGCATGGAAGTAATAGGTTTGATGGTTGCGGCAATGGACATAGTTCCTTTTGCACGAATTCATCTAAGACCATTACAACTGTGCATGCTCAGACAGTGGAATGGGGATTATACAGACTTGTCCCCGACGATCCAAGTAGATCAGAGGACCAGAGATTCACTCCGTTGGTGGCTGACCCTGGACAACCTGTCTCAAGGGATGAGCTTCCGCAGACCAGAGTGGGTCATTGTCACGACCGACGCCAGTCTGGTGGGCTGGGGCGCGGTCTGGAAACCCCTGAAAGCTCAGGGTCTATGGTCTCGGGAAGAATCTCTTCTCCCAATAAACATTCTGGAACTGAGAGCGATATTCAATGCTCTCAAGGCTTGGCCTCAACTAGCAAAGGCCAAATTCATAAGGTTTCAATCAGACAACATGACGACTGTTGCATATATCAACCATCAGGGGGGAACAAGGAGTTCCCTGGCGATGGAAGAAGTGACCAAAGTAATTCAATGGGCGGAGATTCACTCCTGCCACTTGTCTGCAATCCACATCCCAGGAGTGGAAAATTGGGAAGCGGATTTTCTGAGTCGTCAGACATTTCATCCGGGGGAGTGGGAACTCCATCCGGAAATCTTTGCCCACATAACTCAATTATGGGGCATTCCAGACATCGATCTGATGGCGTCTCGTCAGAACTTCAAGGTTCCTTGCTACGGGTCCAGATCCAGGGATCCCAAGGCGACTCTAGTAGATGCACTAGTAGCGCCCTGGACCTTCAACCTAGCTTATGTATTCCCACCGTTTCCTCTCATTCCCAGGCTGGTAGCCAGGATCAATCAGGAGAGGGCTTCGGTGATCTTCATAGCTCCTGCGTGGCCACGCAGAACTTGGTATGCAGACCTGGTGAATATGTCATCGGCTCCACCATGGAAGCTACCTTTGAGACGGGACCTTCTTGTTCAAGGTCCGTTCGAACATCCGAATCTGGCCTCACTCCAACTGACTGCTTGGAGATTGAACGCTTGATTTTATCAAAGCGTGGGTTCTCAGATTCTGTCATTGATACTCTTATTCAGGCTAGAAAGCCTGTAACTAGAAAAATTTACCATAAAGTATGGAAAAAATATATCTGTTGGTGCGAATCGAAAGGATTCCCATGGAACAAGATAAAAATTCCTAAGATTCTATCCTTTCTACAAGAGGGTTTGGAGAAAGGATTATCTGCAAGTTCTTTGAAGGGACAGATTTCTGCTTTATCTGTTTTACTTCACAAAAAGCTGGCGGCTGTGCCAGATGTTCAAGCTTTTGTTCAGGCTCTGGTTAGAATCAAGCCTGTTTACAAACCTTTGACTCCTCCTTGGAGTCTCAATTTAGTTCTTTCAGTTCTTCAAGGGGTTCCGTTTGAACCCTTACATTCCGTAGATATTAAGTTATTATCTTGGAAAGTTTTGTTTTTGGTTGCAATTTCTTCTGCTAGAAGAGTTTCAGAGTTATCTGCTCTGCAGTGTTCTCCTCCTTATCTGGTGTTCCATGCAGATAAGGTGGTTTTGCGTACTAAACCTGGTTTTCTTCCGAAAGTTGTTTCTAACAAAAATATTAACCAGGAGATAGTTGTGCCTTCTTTGTGTCCGAATCCAGTTTCAAAGAAGGAACGTTTGTTGCACAATTTGGATGTAGTTCGTGCTCTAAAATTCTATTTAGAGGCTACAAAGGATTTCAGACAAACATCTTCCTTGTTTGTTGTTTATTCTGGTAAAAGGAGAGGTCAAAAAGCAACTTCTACCTCTCTCTCTTTTTGGCTTAAAAGCATCATCCGATTGGCTTATGAGACTGCCGGACGGCAGCCTCCTGAAAGAATCACAGCTCATTCCACTAGGGCTGTGGCTTCCACATGGGCCTTCAAGAACGAGGCTTCTGTTGATCAGATATGTAAGGCAGCGACTTGGTCTTCACTGCACACTTTTACCAAATTTTACAAATTTGATACTTTTGCTTCTTCTGAGGCTATTTTTGGGAGAAAGGTTTTGCAAGCCGTGGTGCCTTCCATCTAGGTGACCTGATTTGCTCCCTCCCATCATCCGTGTCCTAAAGCTTTGGTATTGGTTCCCACAAGTAAGGATGACGCCGTGGACCGGACACACCTATGTTGGAGAAAACAGAATTTATGCTTACCTGATAAATTACTTTCTCCAACGGTGTGTCCGGTCCACGGCCCGCCCTGGTTTTTTAATCAGGTCTGATGAATTATTTTCTCTAACTACAGTCACCACGGTATCATATGATTTCTCCTATGCATATTCCTCCTTTACGTCGGTCGAATGACTGGGGAAGGCGGAGCCTAGGAGGGATCATGTGACCAGCTTTGCTGGGCTCTTTGCCATTTCCTGTTGGGGAAGAGAATATCCCACAAGTAAGGATGACGCTGTGGACCGGACACACCGTTGGAGAAAGTAATTTATCAGGTAAGCATAAATTCTGTTTTTCAAAGAAAGTCATTATTGTTTTTTAAATTTCTTTTTCAAGCTACGATGAGTCCACAGATTTCATCCTTACTTGTGGGATTACGCCTCCTGGTCAGCAGGAGGAGGCAAAGAGCAACACAGCAGAGCTGTATAAATAGCTCCTCCCTCCCTTCCCTCCCAACCCAGTCATTCTCTTTGCCTGTGCTAGTTAGATAGGAGATAGCAAAGTGAGGTGTTAGTAAAGATTCTTCAATAAAGTGTTTATTATTTTTAAAGTGGTGCCTCTGAGTGCTACTTTGTGCTAGGGTGTAGCCTAGACCAGATCAGTCTCTTCAGTAAAAAGAGAAGCATTTGGTGGCTTTAAAGCAATGGGAACTGGTGGGACATAATTCTCACTGCGCCTCCTATACATATTTGCTGCCCTAATATAGATAGCCTTAGCACTTTTAACTCAGGCTGATCTTTGTCCACAGGGCTATGGGAGGGAGAGGACCTCTGCAAACCTGCTGGACTGCCATGCTGTCGCACAGCTTTCAAGGTAAGTGCTAACTTTATTATTTCTGGGGATGTACACTCTCAGAAGAAAGTGAGCACTATTTTGCTGGCAACACATACAAGATAGGACTCTTTATGTGACAGGTGGATGTACCGTGTTATAGACAGTAAGGCTGGACAAATAATGTTCTGTTGTTCCCGGTGGTCTGGGCAGTAACTATGCAGACCGGAGAGGAGTAACTTTTGTTTTTGGATAATAGATTGTACTACCTGACATCCGGTAGCAGACTTGTCTCCAATTTGCCTTGTTTTAGAAAACACTCAAGAGACAGTAACACAAATATAGCTGTTAGTATATCTCCCGGTGCCTGATCTATAGGATCCTAATGGCGACCGGGAGCTTGAGCTCTGTGACGCCCATGGTGAGCGGAGTCAGGTTTGCGCCGTTTTTTTGGCTCAATTGTTTAGTCTCATGGCACAGTCAATCAAGGTGCCATAAGTGGGAGTCCTGTCACACCCACGAGGGGCGGAGTTACTTTGGCGCCATTTTCGGCTGTTTGGGAGTATCTCTCTGGGCACTGTTAGTTAGGGTGCTGGGAGATGGAGTCCGTTACGCCCACGAGGGGTGGAGCTACATCACTGTTATGCTCTACACTTCCGTTATGATCGGAGGGTAGTTTTTTATATGCTTAGTGATGAGTCAGAAGGTGCTGTTAGCACTGTGCTGCATGGGGTCAGATGGAGCAATTTTAAAGTGTGATGATAATTGCCGTATCTGATAAGTTGTAATTCCACTGTGGGATATGTATTGTGAATTAATGTGACACACACTCACAAAGAAACAGATAAGGTGGCTTTTACCATTCAAAGGGACAGTACAAAAAGTTCCTTTTATTTGTTATTTCTCACTATAATTCCTGTTGATTTGTTCAATTCATTCTCACTATGATTTGAAACAGAACAGGAGCACACAAAATATGAGGTTACTTTCGAATTTTAAATAGACAGTAACGTCTTTTCATGTGTTTATTTTTGTTGTAATACTCCTTCTACAGCGATGGCTATTAGGAGTTTGGTGTCACTGGTCAACCCATGCCACAATTTCTTCCTATAGTGTTATAACTTTGTGTCCCAATGGCGGTGCTCTGCGGTTCCTTACAAGGCCATTTCTTTAGTGTTTATATTGATGTATATTTACAGCAATATAAATAGTCTTATTGAATTGTTTCATGCACAACAGAAATAAGACGTTCTTTTAAATTTAAAGAGACAGTAACTCTTTTTTCTGTGTAAATTTTATTACACGAATTGCGGCTGTTTATTTGTTAATTCATCCCTTGTAACGTAGGATGGTATGAGACACACAAATATGAGTTACTTTAAGTTTTCAGGTGACATGGCCGGACAGAGAGGTCACTGGGGCTGACCTCTGTAGCAACCCAAGAGTTGCAGGTTTGATCCCTGGCGAGGTCCACTCAACCTCTCATCCTTTCAAGGTTAATACACATGAGCAGTGCCTTGAGTCACTTATGGGTGATTAGCCGCGCTTTACAAGTACCCTATACATACATACATATCAAATTTATTGTTCTATGTATATTATAATCAATGACTTTCAGCTGTTCCTTTTGTTAGTTCATCTCTTGTGATTGAAGATGACACAAACACACACAAGGATAGATTTACTTTTCAGATTCAAGGATCTGTATCGTTTACTATGGAAAGATTCTCAATATTATTTTTGAACCGACTCCATCTACGGCGATTGTTGTCTGGGAGTCTGTTAACAATGGCCACAATTTTTTCCCATAAGTTTTTGTCGAAATTTGCTGGCCCACATGCAATGCCCTGCATTTTCTTCAAAGTCTGTTTCCCATAGCCGTATCAGCTAGGAGGCTGGACGACGTTCCTTAGGGGGGAAGGAGTAGTTTATACTTCACTACGAGAACTTCTATACCCTTAGAGGATAGTCCTAAGGCTAACATTTAGTAATGGGACACAAACCAGGGTTTACTATGGCAACCATCTGGGTACTTTGCTACCGTCACTGGTGTGACGGCATATTGGTTTGATGCGTTGTTTAAGGCTATTAGTCAGTATTTTCCAGGGATAAAATCCAGGAAGAGATAACACTTTCAATTGACTAGTTCCTTTATTTCAATTTCTTCTCTTCCAGTTATCAAACTGGGAGCATGGCATGTTTCGGCTCTTGGAACCTTATGGTAGAGCCTTGTTTATGGCATATGTTCTAAGACCAAGATTTTGGTGGACACATAACCTGCTGTTGAATCTCAGACAGCATGGGGACCATGCCCTGGTCCGGGATTGGATCTTGTAGGGGACTAACTTTCTGTCTTCGCGCAAGTGTGGTCTCAAACTCAAATGTTTTCCTCTCAGAGACTGTTTCTGATTTCAAGATTGTCTGAGGATCAGACAAAGGATGAGACATCCTTAAACTGCGTAGGAGACTTCTCAGACCTGGGATTGTTCCAGTTCTAATACTGGTACAGGATCTGGAGTTGCTGGTCGGGTTGTGGTTCCCAAAAAAAGAGGGGACTTTTCAAACCATTTTTTAAGAAGGGTACTGTCCTTCAAGATGGAAACTATTACATTGTTCCTTTTCTTTCTTGATCCTAGAGGGTCAATTTATGTCGAGGGTGGATTAAGGTTTGAGTGCCTTCATGTGCCGTTCACGAGAATCGTCTCAAGTTTTAGGGTTTGCCTTTTCTGGTCAAACTCTTCCTCGTTCGTGGTCCTTCCACTGTGCCGAGTTCTTACGGAGGCTCTGGGATCGCTGTTGGCAGTGTTTCAGTTATGGGGCATTACAATGGCGCCCTATCTGAAATAATATCCTAGTCCAGCTGTCATCTTTACAGTAAGCAAGTTTTCACGGACATGGGGTTTTTCTTCCCGTGAGTTCACGGGTGGAAGGTGTCTTGTGGAACAAATGTTCCTTAATTCCAAGCACAAGGGTAGCTTTCTTAGGAATCATGATGCTTTCCCTATCAATAATGATTTTTCTGATTACGGTCAGCAAATCAGGGTCTATCTATACTGGTTTAGTCCTTCAGTCCACTTTTAGGCCTTTAGTGGCTCTGTATATAGAGGTATTCGGGCTGCTGGTGACGGCTATGGACGTTAGCCGGACAGATGGCTTAGCATGCTAAGACACTGTGACCAAGTTCTGTATCAACTTGAGGGTTGCTGGTTCCATCACCGGTGAGGTCTATTCAACCTTCATCCTTCTAAGGTTGATGAACTGAACAGCGCCTTGTGTCACTTGAAATTCTGTTTGTTCGTTTCTCCTCAGTCCTATACAGTTAGGCATCCTCAGGCAATGGAACGGAGATTATACAAACTTGTCTCCTCATATAACTCTTTTTTTCTATGGTGGTTGTATCTGGATCACTTATTCCATGGAACATGTTTTAACAGAGTGTGGACTCAAGCGGAGTCTGTTCTTTTTCTAGTCTTCCTGCAACTGAGTGCAAGCTTCTCGGCTCTTCTGGTCTGGCCTCAGTTGGCTTTGGACCAGTTTCATTCTTGCTATCTGTCGGCGATCCATATCCCAGGGGTGGACACTTTGGACTTGGATTTTCTGAGTGGACAGACTTTTCAATCGGGAGAGTGGGGACTCCATCTGGGAGTTTTCTCCAATCTGATTTTTAAATGGGGTCGGCCGGAGTTAAATCTCGTGATGTCTTGTCAGACTGCCTGGCTTTTGGGTTTCGGGTCCAGGGCACCCAGTCTGAGATGATAACTGCCTGGGCAGCTCTTTGTTTTTTTGGCCCAGAAAATCTATACGGGACGACTTCAGTAATCCTCCTCGCTTCTCCGTGGCCTTGCAGGATTTGGTATGCTGATCTGGTGGACATGTCATCTCAGCCACCATGGAAGCTCCCGTTGAGGGGAGACCTTCTCATTCAAGGGCTCTTCCATCATCCGAATCTAGTTCTCTGCAGCTGACTGCTTGGAGATTGAACGCTTACTTTTATCTAAGCAAGGGTTTTTCTGATTCGGTCATCGATACCTTGATTCAGGCGCGTAAGGCTGTTACTAGAAAAATTTACCATAAGATATGGCGTAAATATCTTTATTGGTGTGAATCCAAGGGCTACTCATGGAATGGAGTTAGGATTCCCAGGATTTTGTCTTCTCTCCAAGAGGGATTGGAGAAGGGGTTGTCCGCTAGCTCTTTGATAGGACAGATTTCTGCTTTATCCATATTGTTACACAAGCGTCTGGCAGATGTCCCAGTTGTACAGTCTTTTTGTCTGGCTCTGACTAGATTCAGGCTTGTATTTCGACCGATTGCTCCTCCTTGGAGTTTAAATTTAATTCTTAGAGTTCTTCAAGGGGTTCCGTTTGAACCTATGCATTCCATAGATATTAAGTTATTATCTTGGAAAGTTTTCTTTTTGGTTGCTATTTCTTCTGCCCGAAGAGTATCTGAGCTTTCGGTGTTGCAATGTGTTCTCCTTATCTTATTTCCCATTCGGATAAGGTGGTGTTACGAACCAGTCTTCATTTTCTTCCTAAGGTTGTTTCGAATAAGAACATTGATCAGGAAATTGTTGTTCCTTCCTTATGTCCTAATCCTTCTTCTAAGAAGGAGCGTCTGTTACATAATTTGGACATGGTCCGTGCTTTGAAGTTCTACTTGCAGGCGACAAAGGATTTTGCCAATCGTCTTCCCTGTTTGTGTTTTTTTCTGGGAAACCTAGGGGTCAGAAAGCTACGGCTACCTCTCTTTCTTTTTGGCTGAAGAGTATCATCCGCTTTGCATATGAGACTGCTGGAATGCAGCCTCCTGTACGAATTACGGCTCATTCCACTAGGGCTGTGGCTTCCTCATGGGCATTCAAAAATTATGCTTCTGTTGAACGGATTTTCAAGGCTGCAACTTGGTCGTCTCTTTACACTTTTTTCAAATTTTACAAAATGGATACCTTTGCCTCAACTGAGGCTGTTTTTGGGGAGGAAAGTTCCTCAAGCAGTGGTGCCTTACGTTTAGGTTCCCTGTCTTGTCCCTCCCGTTCATCCGTGTACTATAGCTTTGGTATTGTATCCCACAAGTAAGGATGAAATCCGTGGACTCATCGTATCTTGAAAAAGAAAAGGAAATTTATGCTTACCTGATAAATTTATTTCTTTTTCGATGAGTCCACGGCCCGCCCTCTTCTATGAGACAGGTTATTAAATTTTGTTAAACTTCAGACACCTTTGCACCTTGGCTTTTCCTTTCTCTTCCTAACTTTGGTCGAATAACTGGGTTGGGAGGGAAGGGAGGAGCTATTTATACAGCTCTGCTGTGGTGCTCTCACCTCCTCCTGCTGACCAGGAGGGGTAATCCCACAAGGATGAAATCCGTGGACTCATCGTATCAAAAAAGAAATACATTTATCAGGTAAGCATAAATTTCCTTTTTTCTTTTTTTAATTTGCCAACCAAAAAAACTAAATTTATGCTTACCTGATATTTTTTTTTTTATTTCTTGACACGGTGAGTCCACGGATCATCATTAATTACTGTTGGGATTATCACTTCTGGCCAGCAGGAGGAGGCAGAGAGCACCACAGCAAAGCTGTTAAGTATCACTTCCCTACCCACAGCCCCCAGTCATTCGACCAAGGGAAAGGAAAGGAAATAACACAAGGTGTAGAAGTGCCTGAGGTTTATATAACAAAGAAAACTGCCTGTAAAAACACAGGGCGGGCCGTGTACTCACCTTGTCAAGAAAGAAAGAAATTTATCAGGTAAGCATAAATTTTGTTTTCTTTCTAATGTCACAGTGAGTCCACGGATCATCATCAATTCATGTTGGGAATCAATACCCAAGCTAGAGGACACAGATGATAAGGGAGGGACAAGACAGGTAACCTAAACAGAAGGCACCACTGCTTGAAGAACCTTTCTCCCAAAAGCAGCCTCAGCCGAGGCAAACTATCAAATTTGAAAATTCGGAAAAATTTAAGCAGAGAGGACCAAGTTGCAGCCTTGCAAATCTGATCAACAGAAGCTTCATTCTTGAAAACCCAAGAAGCAGATACAGCCCTAGAGAAAAGAGGTGTAATTCTCTCAAGAGGCTGCGGTCCAGCAGTCTCATAACCAAACGAATAATACTTCCAACCAAAGGGAAAGAGAAGTAGCTGTCCAAGAGAAACAAACATCCACACAGAAAACTGGCGAAAGTCCTTAGTTGCCTGAAGAAGAAATTAAGAACACGCACAACATTCAAGTTGTGCCACCAACGTTCCTTATGGTAAGAAGGATTGGGACATAGACAAGGAAAAACAATTTCCTACATAATATTCCCCACCGACACAAGTTAGGAAGAAAACCTAAATTAATACGAAGAACCACCTTATCTGCAAGACAGATAAGGCGAAACACACTGCCAAGCTGAGAGTTCCGAGACTCTCCGAGCAGAAAAGATAGCCTTCTGAGATAACACTTAATATCTACAGAATGTACCACAAAACCCTAAGAACAAGGTTATTGCTCCAAGGGGGAGCAATCGACATTAAGGATAGGCCTGATAAAAAGATTGCACATCTGGCATGACCACCAGACGCCTAAGTAGCCAAACAGACAACGCAGAATCTGACCCCTCAGGGCACTGACTGTCTCCAGACATCCTAGAGACCGGACAAATGTCTAGGATCCTGACTCCACTCCAAGAGAGCCCTTGGATACACACCAATAAAGAAAAATATGCCATATTCTATGGCAATTCTTCTAGAAACAGGAAAGCAAGCCTAAGTCATGGTATCAATGACTGACTCGGAATCCCAAGCTAACACAAAACCAAGTGTTCAATCTTCAAGTAGGCAGCATCAGAAAATCTAGATGAAGATAAAGAAAGGGACCCTGACTCAGAAGGGCCTTCCTCAGGTACAGTCGCCAAAGAGTAGATACAACGTTACCCATAGGTCTGCATACCAGATCCTGCGGGGTCACACAGAGGCTATGAGAATTACTGTTGCTCTCTCCTGTTGAGTACAAGCAATAACTCATGGAGGAAAGCAAATGGAGGAAAAACAGGTATGCCAGACTGAATCCAAGAAAAAAAAGCCAGAACATCAATCAAGGCGGTCAATGGATCACTTGACCGTGAACCGTACCTTGGAAACTTGGCGTTCTGCCGAAACACCTTCAGAGGCCAACTCCGGACTCCCCATTTGAGGGTTTACCTAGAAACCACCTCTGTAAGGAGAACCCACTCCCCGGAAGAAATAACTGCCTGTTCAGAAATCCGATTTCCAATTGTCCACCTCTGGACGACAGACATCAATTGTGAGCTTCCGCCCACTGAACAATCCAAGTCACCTTCTATATGGCTAAGGAACCCCAAGTTCCTCCCTGATGGTTGATATAAACCAAAAGGTGATATAGTCCGATTGGAACCAAGCTAAGAATGACTGATGCCAAGAGGCCAAGCTATCAGAGCAGTGTAAATCGCTCTCTACTCCAAATGTTAAACAGAAGAGCAGACACTCCAAAGACCATAATTTAAATAAGACCCAGACAGCATACCAGCCCAGCAAGTTGGCATCCATAGATACATCACCCAGGAATATCTCCAGAAGCAATGTCGACTGATCTATATCTATTATTTGAGAAAGATCCGAATGTTCTCCATTTTATGGAAAATAGCAAAAGGAATAAAGTCTATGGAAACAATAAAACCAATTCCCTCCTATATCGATTTACTTAAAAATGAAGTAAGATCCTAACTCCCAACCTACTGGTTGTAAAAGGCTAAACCATCTAGAGCTTGCTGTAGACTAGAGCTTGCTGTAGACTGCAGAGGGGAGACAAGGAATAAATCCTTGACATCTGACCTCTGTTAGAAAACTTCTTCTAAATACAGAGACTAAAAATTCCACCCATGAAGATGGAACGCGGGAAGACTTCTCCAGGTTAATTTCCCATCCATGGAAAAGCAGACTGGACAAAATGTCTTGAAAAATAGATAGTTCGAAGGATGGATGATACCTGAACCAGAAGAACACTACCCTGTACTACCCCAGGACCTAAAAGTCTTTCTCGGCTGCTGAACCCATAAGCTAGCTAGCGAAGATCCTGAAACATGGGAACAATAAACACACATCCCTCCGGTCTATGTTCTTATGAACAGACCCAGAACCAAAAGAGAATGGATATTACTTTGAAGGTCAGCACCAGAGATACTTGAGATAAAGACCCAGGTCCTGTTCCCAGACAGGGGCTGGAACTCTCACTCCCAAAAAAGAATGTCCTGAACCATGTTCAAGAAAAGTTTCTCATTGTAACTGAATTGCAGATACTCTAGAAAGAGAAATGTGAGACTGGTCTAGAAGACATGACCCCTGATGAAAGAGGAAAAAGGAAAACATTCCTTTGGTCTTACCCACTTGAAAAGTGATAGAAAAACTCTTTTCACCCGCAAGTCAGAGGATAATACCGTCAGACCAGGTCCAAACAAGGGCTCATCCTTAAAAAGGAAACGCCAGAAGCGTGGATTTGGAGGAATCCTAAAAATTGAATCTGCCACTGCAGAACTATAGGGCCTAGACTGTACCACTAAGCCACAAGTAGGCTTCTCAGCTGAACAGCTGTAATGCCCGGCGGGCTAGGACAGCACTTCCCCTTATCCAAGACTAACTGGGAATCCCAGAGGACTTGAACTGCTCCTGCTAGGAAGATAAAGGGGAAGACTCCTGTGCTACAAAAAGGAGCAGCAACAGAAATAAATTATTGGCCTAACAGCCTTTCTGACATTGATTTCCTCATGGAGTCCACCAAAATGGAATCTGACAAGACGTCGCACCAAAAGGATGCCAGACTTTTCCATAAAGAGTTGTAAATGTACGGCTATCCTAAATAAGGATTGAAGTTCTCTTAACCAGAATATCACTACCACCTACCCCTACCACCTTAAGCACCATGATATTTAATGTAATATTGAGTATTACAGACAGCAGAAGGGGGAAAGGAATCCCTGACTTCTCCCATACCTGAGAAAATTCTCCTAGCACGGTCGAGAACAGGAAATATTTTAACAAATGAATCCTAGTAAATATAAAATTCACTAGATTCTTGAGGATTGACAACGACAGGAGAGTCGAAGTTTACCAAGTAGCCAATCCTTCCTAAATAAAAGGGAGATTAGGCTTGAATCTGAAGAGATCTGCTTTAGTACCAGAAGGAAAAATTACACTGTCCAAATCGGAGGTTTAACCCTCAGATGCTACCGACTATCCTGCTCATAAAACTCTATAATGTAGTTCAGAGCAGACGTGTGTCCGAAGGACAAAGCATTTGCAGGTGAAATGCGTCAGACAGGTTGAGTGGGACGATGGGGTCCCAATTGTTGAGATTTTTTTTTTATTGAGGTTATTGTATAGTACAAAGATTAGATATACATGCAAATATGCCTATTCAACAAGATGTTCACTGTGATTAAGGCACTGAAACAAAGAATACGGACATTGTGCAGAGTAATACATTTGACTAATTTCCTGTAAGATAATGAATAACACAGTAATTATAATAATAAACGAGCAAAGTTGAAACCTCTTTTTTTGAAGAATATAATACAACATAATGTAATATAAATCCCTCTCATGCCATTGTGGGCCACTCAAGGACCCCAATAGGCTTTAATTATCTTTAGAGAGAATATAATGGTTGTGAAGGTGCGGCATAGGCTAGATAAGACGCATATTTAACCCTCCTAGTCTAGGAGGCTTATTATGGGAGGGGGGGTGGTTATACAAGTGTGGTAGGCAGCATATACAACAGGAGTGTAGGTCCCGCCTGCATGAGACACATATCACATACTATGAAGTAAGGCTGTGCAGCCTAATATAGCAGTAGCCATATCCACAGATTATGAGTTTTATATATATAATACTATACACAAAAAGTGAAGAACTTAACACATGTGCTCAGCCTATTCCTCCTCTATAATTTCAAACCATCTACAAATATCTAAATCTGTTTTATAAAGGTCTCGACACATATCAAATATTAAATGCTAGTATTCTCCTGATAATTCTGGGGTCCCCAGTCTGTATGTAGTCTACATTTTGTAGCTTCAAATAATAATGCAGGTAGACTCGGACATCCCGGCCACAGACGTCCAAACCCCCCAACTCACTCAAAACCAAAAGCATTATAGGAGTGTATATATAGCTAGGGGCACCGGGTCAAGCATCTTTATAATCATGTGTGTCTATTATTAGTGCGTACCGGTGTAAAGCAGGAGAAATATATGACAGACAGGTGTATATAGAAAAATGTTAGGCGGGTAGTTGGGCCAAAGGGGATACTACAAAACAGGATTTTATGCTAGACTGTAAGGGATTCCTCTAGAGGAAACATTGGTGAGTAATACCCTTCATATTGGACATAAACATTGGCAGACAGAGTTTGATATGTAACACAACTTTCACCCAAGATACTTACAAGCTTTAACCTAATAGAGAATAAGGAAGAGTAGATGTAGGTGTACCTCATTTTATATTTTAAAATAATGAAGGCAGCATAAGATATCTGGTAGAAAACAAACAGACTGAACCATGCACATAAGGTAGGGGTTAACAGCCTAATTATAACCCGGAGCATCAAGTCAGTGACTATCATAAGGGTAAGGGCAGGTCTGTAATAAAGCACAAAACACAAAGTACTCAGGATTAGGCACTCAGCATATGCTGATACTCACTTGGATGGGTGCATAATGTATATAAAATATAATAACTAAGAAAATAACATAGTAACTAGAAGCTTTAAATATGGCTTAGAATTGCAAAGTGTGCGTAGAAGTCTTATTGCAGTATAAAACTAGCTAAACATTTTCCCCAGTGAGAAGATATATGCCCGTGGGCCATTTTACCATTATACAAACATGTAGTCAGCCACATACAGAACTAACTTGGGCTTCAAAGTTTAAATGCAAGGAAAATAGTCAGAACAAGGTAGCGAAAAGAGACTCATAGAACACATAAGTGTGGAGCTGCAGAAGTCCAACATTGGTTATTATCAAGAGGGTGCCACATGCTATTCGTATATAATGTGGCTTACTGTAGGTCTAAGCATCATGAGGAAAAACAGTTTAATATTATCTGAGCAACCACAGATCACATGAAATCAAATAAGCCATTCTAGGTATATATTATCATGTCCTGGAAACATTTAATTATACGCTCCTCTGAGCATGAGATTAACATAACTGTCCCAGATTGAGTGTTCTCAGCATATGCCAAGCCAGGAGAGCATTCTCTAACCGATACCGGATCTGTAGAGATGGTATGTTGTCATTATCTTCTCCAATCGACTAATCCTGAGGCCAAAAAAGACCTCCAATTTTCCAGAGCCCCGAGGTAAGTGGGTAGTTTTCTTCTTCCACACTATGTCACTCACTTTTCTGGTCAATCCGGTCAATGCCGGGCATATTCTGTCCCATAAGCTAGTCCTGATGCAGTATCTTGAACATACCTCACAGAAGCCACTGCCGGTGGATCGCTAGTCAGGGTCTGCGATGGTAACTTATCTATCAACCGCGATGCCACACCATCTGGGGAATGCGGAGTGGCAACATCAGAGTGCTTAGGTAAAGACAGTCTTTGAGCTTGCGTAGATGTGATGTGTGAAATGCCGGGGCAGCTAGCGCCCCAGTCGCTGCCCAAATCCAGTGATCCTCCACTGGCTATTCTAGTTAGGTGGGGCTCTATATCTGTATATGGTGACTTGTTTACCTCTAAGTTCTCCAGAGGGATCTGTGGTGCTAGAATTTTGCGCAACCCTGATTCCAATGCAGCAAAATGTCTCCGCAAGAGTGAGTGAGCTTCTTGTTCCCAATCTTTAAAGGGACCCAGGGCCACTGCCAGACTGTTTCAATTTTGGTCCCTAAGAAAACTAAATTTATGCTTACCTGATAAATTTCTTTCTCTTGTGGTGTATCCAGTCCACGGGTTCATCCATTACTTGTGGGATATTCTCCTTCCCAACAGGAAGTTGCAAGAGGACACCCACAGCAGAGCTGTCTATATAGCTCCTCCCCTAACTGCCACTCCCAGTCATTCGACCGAAGACAAGCAAGAAAAAGGAGAAACTATAGGGTGCAGTGGTGACTGTAGTTTAAAAATAAAAAACACCTGCCTTAAAGTGACAGGGCGGGCCGTGGACTGGATACACCACAAGAGAAAGAAATTTATCAGGTAAGCATAAATTTTGTTTTCTCTTGTAAGGTGTATCCAGTCCACGGGTTCATCCATTACTTGTGGGATACCAATACCAAAGCTTTAGGACACGGATGAAGGGAGGGACAAGGCAGGAACTTAAACAGAAGGCACCACTGCCTGCAAGACCTTTCTCCCAAAAATAGCCTCAGAGGAAGCAAAAGTATCAAATTTGTAGAATTTAGAAAAAGTATGAAGCGAAGACCAAGTCGCCGCCTTACAAATCTGTTCAACAGAGGCCTCATTTTTAAAAGCCCATGTGGAAGCTACCGCTCTAGTGGAATGAGCTGTAATTCTTTCAGGAGGCTGCTGGCCAGCAGTCTCATAAGCTAAATGGATTATGCTTCTCAGCCAAAAAGAAAGAGAAGATGCCGAAGCCTTTTGGCCTCTCCTCTGTCCAGAGTAGACAACAAACAATGCAGATGTTTGACGAAAATCCTTAGTAGCTTGTAAATAAAACTTTAAAGCACGAACCACGTCAAGATTGTGTAATAGATGTTCCTTCTTTGAAGAAGGATCAGGACACAGTGACGGAACAACAATCTCCTGATTGATATTCTTATTAGATACCACCTTAGGAAGAAACCCAGGTTTGGTACGCAAAACTACCTTATCTGCATGGAAGGGGAATCACACTGTAAGGCAGATAACTCTGAAACTCTTCGAGCCGAAGAGATAGCTACCAAAAAACAGAACTTTCCAAGATAAAACTACACTAAGTCACCACATATCTCTTGATACTTCCTATCTTGTCGAGAGTTGCAAGAGAATGACTGGGAGTGGCAGTTAGGGGAGGAGCTATATAGACAGCTCTGCTGTGGGTGTCCTCTTGCAACTTCCTGTTGGGAAGGAGAATATCCCACAAGTAATGGATGAACCCGTGGACTGGATACACCTTACAAGAGAAAGTAAATGTACTCACAACCACGAGGGTAAAAGATAAAAAACAGAATTTATGTTTACCTGATAAATTTCTTTCTCCAACGGTGTGTCCGGTCCACGGCGTCATCCTTACTTGTGGGATATTCTCTTCCCCAACAGGAAATGGCAAAGAGCCCAGCAAAGCTGGTCACATGATCCCTCCTAGGCTCCGCCTACCCCAGTCATTCGACCGACGTTAAGGAGGAATAATAGCATAGGAGAAACCATATGGTACCGTGGTGACTGTAGTTAAAGAAAATAAATTATCAGACCTGATTAAAAAACCAGGGCGGGCCGTGGACCGGACACACCGTTGGATAAAGAAATTTATCAGGTAAACATAAATTCTGTTTTCTCCAACATTGGTGTGTCCGGTCCACGGCGTCATCCTTACTTGTGGGAACCAATACCAAAGCTTTAGGACACGGATGAAGGGAGGGAGCAAATCAGGTCACCTAAATGGAAGGCACCACGGCTTGCAAAACCTTTCTCCCAAAAATAGCCTCAGAAGAAGCAAAAGTATCAAACTTGTAAAATTTGGTAAAAGTGTGCAGTGAAGACCAAGTCGCTGCCCTACATATCTGATCAACAGAAGCCTCGTTCTTGAAGGCCCATGTGGAAGCCACAGCCCTAGTGGAATGAGCCGTGATTCTTTCGGGAGGCTGCCGTCCGGCAGTCTCGTAAGCCAATCTGATGATGCTTTTAATCCAAAAAGAGAGAGAGGTAGAAGTTGCTTTTTGACCTCTCCTTTTACCTGAATAAACAACAAACAGGGAAGATGTTTGTCTAAAATCCTTTGTAGCATCTAAATAGAATTTTAGAGCGCGAACAACATCCAAATTGTGCAACAAGCGTTCCTTCTTTGAAACTGGTTTCGGACACAGAGAAGGTACGATAATCTCCTGGTTAATGTTTTTGTTAGAAACAACTTTTGGAAGAAAACCAGGTTTAGTACGTAAAACCACCTTATCTGCATGGAACACCAGATAAGGAGGAGAACACTGCAGAGCAGATAATTCTGAAACTCTTCTAGCAGAAGAAATTGCAACTAAAAACAAAACTTTCCAAGATAATAACTTAATATCAACGGAATGTAAGGGTTCAAACGGAACCCCCTGAAGAACTGAAAGAACTAGATTGAGACTCCAAGGAGGAGTCAAAGGTTTGTAAACAGGCTTGATTCTAACCAGAGCCTGAACAAAGGCTTGAACATCTGGCACAGCTGCCAGCTTTTTGTGAAGTAACACCGACAAGGCAGAAATCTGTCCCTTCAGGGAACTTGCCGATAATCCTTTTTCCAATCCTTCTTGAAGGAAGGATAGAATCCTAGGAATCTTAACCTTGTCCCAAGGGAATCCTTTAGATTCACACCAACAGATATATTTTTTCCAAATTTTGTGGTAAATCTTTCTAGTTACAGGCTTTCTGGCCTGAACAAGAGTATCGATAACAGAATCTGAGAAACCTCGCTTCGATAAAATCAAGCGTTCAATCTCCAAGCAGTCAGCTGGAGTGAAACCAGATTCGGATGTTCGAACGGACCCTGAACAAGAAGGTCTCGTCTCAAAGGTAGCTTCCAAGGTGGAGCCGATGACATATTCACCAGATCTGCATACCAAGTCCTGCGTGGCCACGCAGGAGCTATCAAGATCACCGACGCCCTCTCCTGATTGATCCTGGCTACCAGCCTGGGGATGAGAGGAAACGGCGGGAACACATAAGCTAGTTTGAAGGTCCAAGGTGCTACTAGTGCATCCACTAGAGCCGCCTTGGGATCCCTGGATCTGGACCCGTAGCAAGGAACTTTGAAGTTCTGACGAGAGGCCATCAGATCCATGTCTGGAATGCCCCAAAGTTGAGTGACTTGGGCAAAGATTTCCGGATGGAGTTCCCACTCCCCCGGATGCAATGTCTGACGACTCAGAAAATCCGCTTCCCAATTTTCCACTCCCGGGATGTGGATAGCAGACAGGTGGCAGGAGTGAGACTCCGCCCATAGAATAATCTTGGTCACTTCTTCCATCGCTAGGGAACTCCTTGTTCCCCCCTGATGGTTGATGTACGCAACAGTCGTCATGTTGTCTGATTGAAACCGTATGAACTTGGTCCTCGCTAGCTGAGGCCAAGCCTTGAGAGCATTGAATATCGCTCTCAGTTCCAGAATATTTATCGGTAGAAGAGATTCTTCCCGAGACCAAAGACCCTGAGCTTTCAGGGATCCCCAGACCGCGCCCCAGCCCATCAGACTGGCGTCGGTCGTGACAATGACCCACTCTGGTCTGTGGAATGTCATCCCTCGTGACAGGTTGTCCAGGGACAGCCACCAACGGAGTGAGTCTCTGGTCCTCTGATTTACTTGTATCTTTGGAGACAAGTCTGTATAGTCCCCATTCCACTGACTGAGCATGCACAGTTGTAATGGTCTTAGATGAATGCGCGCAAAAGGAACTATGTCCATTGTCGCTACCATCAACCCGATCACTTCCATGCACTGAGCTACGGAAGGAAGAGGAACGGAATGAAGTATTCGACAAGAGTCCAGAAGCTTTGTCTTTCTGGCCTCTGTTAGAAAAATCCTCATTTCTGAGGAGTCTATAATTGTTCCCAAGAAGGGAACCCTTGTTGACGGGGATAGAGAACTCTTTTCCACGTTCACTTTCCAGCCGTGCGATCTGAGAAAGGCCAGGACGATGTCCGTGTGAGCCTTTGCTCGAGGGAGGGACGACGCTTGAATCAGAATGTCGTCCAGGTAAGGTACAACTGCAATGCCCCTTGGTCTTAGCACAGCTAGAAGGGACCCTAGTACCTTTGTGAAAATCCTTGGAGCAGTGGCTAATCCGAAAGGAAGCGCCACGAACTGGTAATGTTTGTCCAGGAATGCAAACCTTAGGAACCGATGATGTTCCTTGTGGATAGGAATATGTAGATACGCATCCTTTAAATCCACCGTGGTCATGAATTGACCTTCCTGGATGGAAGGAAGGATAGTTCGAATGGTTTCCATCTTGAAAGATGGGACCTTGAGAAATTTGTTTAAGATCTTGAGATCTAGGATTGGTCTGAACGTTCCCTCTTTTTTGGGAACTATGAACAGATTGGAGTAGAACCCCATCCCTTGTTCTCTCAATGGAACAGGATGAATCACTCCCATTTTTAACAGGTCTTCTACACAATGTAAGAACGCCTGTCTTTTTATGTGGTCTGAAGACAACTGAGACCTGTGGAACCTTCCCCTTGGGGGAAGTCCCTTGAATTCCAGAAGATAACCCTGGGAGACTATTTCTAGCGCCCAAGGATCCAGAACATCTCTTGCCCAAGCCTGAGCGAAGAGAGAGAGTCTGCCCCCCACCAGATCCGGTCCCGGATCGGGGGCCGATATTTCATGCTGTCTTGGTAGCAGTGGCAGGTTTCTTTGCCTGCTTTCCCTTGTTCCAGCCTTGCATTGGTCTCCAAGCTGGCTTGGCCTGAGAAGTATTACCCTCTTGCTTAGAGGACGTAGCACCTTGGGCTGGTCCGTTTTTACGAAAGGGACGAAAATTAGGTCTATTTTTTGCCTTGAAAGGCCGATCCTGAGGAAGGGCATGGCCCTTACCCCCAGTGATATCAGAGATAATCTCTTTCAAGTCAGGACCAAACAGCGTTTTCCCCTTGAAAGGAATGTTTAGTAGCTTGTTCTTGGAAGACGCATCAGCCGACCAAGATTTCAACCAAAGCGCTCTGCGCGCCACAATAGCAAACCCAGAATTCTTAGCCGCTAACTTAGCCAATTGCAAAGAGGCGTCTAGAGTGAAAGAATTAGCCAATTTGAGAGCATTGACTCTGTCCATAATCTCCTCATAAGGAGGAGAGTCACTATCGAGCACCTTAATCAGTTCATCAAACCAGAAATATGCGGCTGTAGTGACAGGGACAATGCATGAAATGGGTTGTAGAAGGTAACCCTGCTGAACAAACATCTTTTTAAGCAAACCTTCTAATTTTTTATCCATAGGATCTTTGAAAACACAACTATCCTCTATGGGAATAGTGGTGCGTTTGTTTAAAGTAGAAACCGCTCCCTCGACCTTGGGGACTGACTGCCATAAGTCCTTTCTGGGGTCGACCATAGGAAACAATTTTTTAAATATGGGGGGAGGGACGAAAGGAATACCGGGCCTTTCCCATTCTTTATTAACAATGTCCGCCACCCGCTTGGGTATAGGAAAAGCTTCTGGGAGCCCCGGCACCTCTAGGAACTTGTCCATTTTACATAGTTTCTCTGGGATGACCAAATTTTCACAATCATCCAGAGTGGATAATACCTCCTTAAGCAAAATGCGGAGATGTTCCAATTTAAATTGAAAAGTAATCACATCAGATTCAGCCTGCTGAGAAATGTTCCCTAAATCAGTAATTTCTCCCTCAGACAAAACCTCCCTGGCTCCCTCAGATTGGGTTAGGGGCCCTTCAGAGATATTAATATCAGCGTCGTCATGCTCTTCAGTAACTAAAACAGAGCATCCACGCTTACGCTGACAAGGGTTCATTTTGGCTAAAATGTTTTTGACAGAATTATCCATTACAGCCGTTAATTGTTGCATAGTAAGGAGTATTGGCGCGCTAGATGTACTAGGGGCCTCCTGAGTGGGCAAGACTCGTGTAGACGAAGGAGGGAATGATGCAGTACCATGCTTACTCCCCTCACTTGAGGAATCATCTTGGGCATCATTGTCATTATCACATAAATCACATTTATTTAAATGAATAGGAATTCTGGCTTCCCCACATTCAGAACACAGTCTATCTGGTAGTTCAGACATGTTAAACAGGCATAAACTTGATAAGAAAGTACAAAAAACGTTTTGAAATAAAACCGTTACTGTCACTTTAAATTTTAAACTGAACACACTTTATTACTGCAATTGCGAAAAAACATGAAGGAATTGTTCAAAATTCACCAAACTTTCACCACAGTGTCTTAAAGCCTTGAAAATATTGCACACCAATTTTGGAAGCTTTAACCCTTAAAATAACGGAACCGGAGCCGTTTTAAGCTTTAACCCCTTTACAGTCCCTGGTATCTGCTTTGCTGAGACCCAACCAAACCCAAGGGGAATACGATACCAAATGATGCCTTCAGAAGTCTTTTATCAGTATCAGAGCTCCTCTCACATGCGACTGCATGCCATGCCTCTCAAAAACAAGTGCGCAACACCGGCGCGAAAATGAGACTCTGCCTATGCTTTGGGAAAGCCCCTAAAGAATAAGGTGTCTAAAACAGTGCCTGCCGATATAATTATATCAAAATACCCAGAATAAATGATTCCTCAAGGCTAAATAAGTGTTAATATCAATCGATTTAGCCCAAAAAATGTCTACAGTCTAAATAAGCCCTTGTGAAGCCCTTATTTACAATCGTAATAAACATGGCTTACCGGATCCCATAGGGAAAATGACAGCTTCCAGCATTACATCGTCTTGTTAGAATGTGTCATACCTCAAGCAGCAAAGGACTGCAAACTGTTCCCCCAACTGAAGTTAATGCTCTCAACAGTCCTGTGTGGAACAGCCATGGATTTTAGTTACGGTTGCTAAAATCATTTTCCTCATACAAACAGAATTCTTCATCTCTTTTCTGTTTCTGAGTAAATAGTACGTACCAGCACTATTTGAAAATAACAAACTCTTGATTGAATAATGAAAAACTACAGTTAAACACTAAAAAACTCTAAGCCATCTCCGTGGAGATGTTGCCTGTACAACGGCAAAGAGAATGACTGGGGTAGGCGGAGCCTAGGAGGGATCATGTGACCAGCTTTGCTGGGCTCTTTGCCATTTCCTGTTGGGGAAGAGAATATCCCACAAGTAAGGATGACGCCGTGGACCGGACACACCTATGTTGGAGAAAAGATGGCCGCCATGAATACTGTCTCAATGCAGGGTACAGGTCTCGTTGTAGTGCCGTATTATTTACCCATGTGTATAGAAAGCTTCAAATACAAGGGCACATGCTAGCAATATTTCTCAAGTATTGCTAATGATTTAAGTCAGACAGGGATTGCTGACAGAAATGATTTTTAAAAGGTTCTTTGCCGGAGCAACATGAATATGCGGCCATCCCTATGTGTCCAATTGTTGAGATTTTAAATCTATCTGAGCTTAGTTGATGTAAAAATTCAACGGTACATGTAACACCCAATATTAATAGAATTGCTATATGGGGATAACGCAATGTTATAAGTAACAGCGTACTACTTTAAAAATGACAGAACCTCTATAAATTGTTATTTTAGTCCACAAGTGGGCAACAACAGTTAATACTGCCCAGATATACAACTTGTGTAATAGCTGCTCTTGCAAGGGCAAAGATAATGATACTAATACTGCCCGAATATATAATTTGTGCAATAGCTGCTTTGGCAAGGCCAGAAGCATTTATATAAACTTTGATATAATACTGTGAGCGCTGTTGAATTGTCATACTAGCGCAATTAGTTAAACAGAAGTAGTGTAACAATATTATACACAAGCGACTTATACAGTGTATCAATTTAAATGTAAGCTACTAGATACTAGATAATAGTATATAACATTTTGTATGTATGTATCAACACTGCTCGAATATACAATTTGTGCAATAGCTGCTTTGGCAAGGCCAAAAGCATTTATATGAACTTTGATGCAATACTGGGAGCGCTGGTGAATCACAATACTAGCGTAATTAATTAACACAAGTTGTGTAAAAACACTATATACAAGCAACTTATCTAGAGCATCAATTTAGATGTAAACGATCTAGTAACAGTATATATATAATTTTGTGGATCAATAACACGGGTGATACTAGTACACGCATTGGGGCAAAGCGCCAATAACAAATTTGACTTAAAATATACAATACCAGCGTGGACGCTAATCAGTACTAACCAATACAATATTGTAAACGCTAATAGTGGATAACACCAAAAACCAATATATCTATTATGCCAAAGCATTTATGTGAACTTTGATGCAATACTAGGAGCACTGGTGAATCACAATACTAGCTTAATTGATGAACACAAGTTATGCAACAAAATTATATACAAGTAACTTATATAAAGCATCAATTTGGATGTAAACTGTGGATCAATAACACGGGTGATACTAGTACACACACTGGGGCAAAGCGCCAATAATAAATTTGACTTAAAATATACAATACCAGCGTAGACGCTAATCAGTACTAACCAATACAATATTGTAAACGCCAATAGTGGATAACACCAAAAACCAATATATCTATTATGCCAAAGCATTTATGTGAACTTTGATGCAATACTAGGAGCACTGGTGAATCATAATACTAGCTTAATTGATGAACACAAGTTATGCAACAAAATTATATACAAGTAACTTATATAAAGCATCAATTTGGATGTAAACTTTTTGACAATAGTATATAATATTTTGTGGATTCATTAACATTGGGAACACTAGTACACGCATTGGGGCAAAGAGCCAATAACAAATCTAACTTTAAATATACAATACCAGCGTGGACGCCAATCACATAACACACATAAGTAACCAATTCATGTATTAATATGACAAGTTATAACTGAAGGTTACATCAAATATACATAGAATTGGGGAAAGTATGGTATAAATCCAGTACTACCGAAAAATAGATATCACTCAGAGGAGACTGAGATAGAGGTTCTACAGATCCTTCTAACTCACAAACAGAGGCAATCCTGTATATAGAAGAAGGTTTTACAAACACTACAGTGTCACCTGATACATCAACAATAGGTGAAGACCAAATAGCCTATAATAAGCCAGGGACACGCAGATATTCATACATCACAATTGCTCATGATAGGGATTTTAATTTGTTGTGTTCACCCATCTTTTAAAAGTTCAAATAAAAGTTATATTTTAAGCATTTTCTGCCTCCACAATTAGTCTGGGCAAAGAGTGCTAACAAAGCATTTCTTTTCAGGGAATTTTGTTCCCAAGTTGTTTGTGTGTATCCGAAGGAGTAGACATTACGCTCCAAGAACAAACACAAGGAAACAATAAAAATTGTTTTGTCACTTTAAAAGATACCACGTCTAGACTAAGACATAATCTATATAAGTAAACAGTTTAGAGTATAGATTAGGGATTCTCCTAAAATGCACCAAACTGTCACTTTAATAAAGACTTTATTTCTCAGCCTGCTCTACCATCGCAGGCTTATAAAATTAAAAAATTAGGCGAGAGACACAAGCCATATTTCTGTATTATTAATATACTATCACTTTAAGGCTTTTAGGAGCCAGTATTCTACAATCAGCAGGATTTCTTAGATCCTTAACTTTGGAACAGATTCCCCTAGATAAAGGTTACCCTAAAAACGTATAAGTTATCCTTTAATACATAAGTATTCCTTTAAATCATAAGTATTATCCTTTAATACATAAGAATTTAATAAGAATACATAACTTTCATGTTATCCTCACACGGGGCAGAAACCTCACTGCTCCGATCTTGTGGCTAAGAGCTGAGTGCAAAACAAATGGCGCGTCCGCTTCCTCCCTGAGGCTAAACAACATAGAGCTTTAAGGAAGGGCGGCAAACAAGACTCAGGAATAGAAAAAAAACAACGGAGTACTAAGTTTACTCCTTCTCTCAACGGACAGACTACCCGCCCCACCGCTCTAACTAAGAGCGGAATATACATGAAGGGGAGACACATTGGACTGAGGAGAAGCAGTGCTTAATAAAGTGTGCACTCCCAGCCGATAGAGAGAAAAAAAAACTCACCCTCATTGGAAAATGTCTAATGTCTGCCACAAAAATAATCTATATTTACTTGTCACACAAGCCTATATCGCCTATCGGATTCCTTCTTTTATTCTTAATAAACAGCTTAAGGAAACAGAGCCCTACACACTAATTAACCCCTTCATCCCTGTAGGAGAAACAGACTGTCTCTCTTAAAAATCACGAGTGCCTGTACGCAGCCCAATAATACCCCAACTAGGGTATAAAATGTCTCAATCAGTATTGCAGTATATATAAAGTGCACAATCTCCCATCTTTAAAAAGATAAAAGGCACTTACCTGCATTCTAGCCATCCAGCAGCCAGGTAACTCACAAAGTATGAGAGGATGCCACTACTCACAGAGACCTGTGTAAAAAGAAAGACAGAGTAAACCTACTCAGGCTTTCTATACCAGGGCAGCAACATGTTAAGAAAACGCAGCAAAGCACACTTTACAAGTTCCTAACTGCTTTAAAGCCACCACAGCCCTGCTGAAGAGACTAACATGGAGTACAGCTAGACCTAATTGTGATGGAAGATCAGAGCAATCCTGCCCTGACTTCAAAATAAAAAAATCTTGTTAGAAGATTCATAATCAGGACACCTTATTGCTTCACCTCCTCCTTGCACTAGAGGCAAAGAGAATGACTGGGGGTTGTGGGTAGGGAAGTGATACTTAGCAGCTTTGCTGTGGTGCTCTTTGCCTCCTCCTGCTGGCCAGGAGTGTAATCCCAACAGTAACTAATGATGATCCGTGGACTCATCGTGTAATTAGAAAGAAATGTTTTTATTGGATTTATAGGTATTATGATTGCAGGGCGCTGGTGAAGAGGAAAATATCACTAATGTGCTCCACATCCAAGACGGTGCGTTTTAACAGTTGAGAGAAGCAGGTCCGGGACACACTACTTCCAGAGGCTGTTGTCACAGGGGTCCGGAGCACAAGTAGGACAGACGCATCTGGCAGGCAACAGAGAGCTGGTGAGTAAAATGATATATAAGATTACTTTGAGTATATGCATTGGTGTGGAAATAAAAAAATATATACAAGAGAATAAAGTGGAAGACAATACAATCTATTTCTCCTTTATTACAATTTACTATTCCAGATTTTTTTTAAAAAACAAATAAAGAAAGACCCATATCTGTAAGGCAACGATCATGTATGACAAAGATGGGAGTTGCATTCCAGCATAAATACACATATGTCATAACTCAATTCCCATCATCCACATACAGTATATTCCTTGTTTATGTGATTTATGTATGTGAAAGATGGAAGATGCATTCATCTGGCATAGTTATATATAACAGAATACAAATCCCATTTTATATATCATCTCTCTCCATCACCCTGGATATGGTTGTTTGAAATCACTATTCATTCATCAGTAATAACTATTCTTCACTAATACATGTGTTAGACTTACCTGTCTCTTCACCTTGATGTTTTCCAGATCACAAAAAAACATACATTATGCTTACCTGATAATTTAATTTCCATCTGTGGGAGGAGAGTCCACTGCTTCATGCATTACTTGTGGGAATTAAGAACCTGGCCACCAGGAGGAGGCAAAGACACCCCAGCCAAAGGCTTAAATACCTTCCCCACTACCCTCATCCCCCAGTCATTCTACCAAGGGAATAAGGAACAGTAGGGGAAATATCAGGGTATAAATGGTGCCAGAAGATTAAAATTAAATGTAGGTCCGCCCACTGTAGAAACGAGCAGGGGCAGTGGACTCTCCTCCCACAGATGGAAATTAAATTATCAGGTAAGCATAATTTATGTTTTCTATCTTAATGGGAGGAGAGTCCACTGCTTCATTCATTATTTGTAGGAACAAATACCCAAGCCCTAGAGGACACTGAACGAAAAAAACGGGAGGGCAAAAGGAGGCGGACCCTAAACTAAGAGCACCACAGCCTGCAGAACCTTTCTCCCAAAATCTGCTTCCACCGAAGCAAAGACATCAAATTTATAAAATTTTGCAAAAGTATGTAAAGAAGACCAAGTGGCCACCTTACAAATCTGCTCCATAGAGGCCTCATTCTTAAAGGCCCAAGAAGAGGCCACAGCTGTAGTTGAGTGATCTGTAATCCTCTGAGGAGGCTTGTGTCCCCCTGTCTCATATGCCAGACGGATCATACTCCTCAACCAAAAGGATAGAGGAGTGGCAGAGGCCCTCTGCCCCCTGTGCTTCCCTGAATAAACAACAAATAAGGATAAAGTCTGTCTGAACTCCTTGGTGGCCTGAAGATAAAATTTCAAGGCCCGAACCACGTCCAGATTATGAAGTAACCTCTCCTTTGAAGAAGAAGAAGGGTTAGGACACAAAGAAGGAACTACTATTTCCTGATTGATGTTACGACTTGACACCACCTTGGGAAGGAAACCCAATCCAGTGTGAAGAACAGCCTTATCGGCGTAAAAAACTAAGTAGGGAGGCTCACATTGCAAGGCCGCCAACTCAGAGACTCTGCGTGCCGATGCAATAGCCAGTAGTAATAGGACTTTCCATGAAAGGATCTTAATGTCAAGCGTGTGCATAGGCTCAAACTGAGCCCTCTGCAAAACATTAAGAACCAAGTTTAAGCTCCAAGGAGAAGCCGAATTCCTAAAGGCAGGTCTGATCCTAACCAGAGCCTAAACAAAGCCCTGAATATCAGGAAGCTCCGCAAGCTTCTTATGCAGCAGTACAGATAAAGCCGAAATTTGTCCCCTTAGGGAGCTGGCGGCAAGACCCTTATCCAGACCATCCTCGAGAAAGGCCAAAATACGGGATACCCTGACCTTGTGCCAGGGGTATCTTCATTCCTCACACCAGGACAAGTAGGTCCTCCACACCTTGTGGTAGATGCATTGAGTGACCAGCTTCCTGGCCTGAACGAGAGTGTCAATCACTCTCTCCGAGAATCCTCTCTTGGCTAAGACTAGACGTTCAATATCCTCACATGTCAGCCTCAGAGAATCGAGATTTTCATGTAGAAAAGGACCTTGAACCAGCAGATCCCTGGGACAAGGTAACCTCCACGGAGGAGATGATGACATCCCCACCAAATCCCCAAACCACATCCTCCGCTGCCATGGCGGAGCAATCAGAATAGCCAAAGCTTGCTCCTGCTTGATGCAGGCCACTACACGAGGCAGAAGAGGCAACGATGGAAATATGTAAATTAGGTTGAAGTTCCAGGGCACCGCCAAGGCATCTATCAGTTCCGCCTAGGGATCCCTGGATCACGACCCGTATCTGGGTAGCTTGTAATTGAGTCTGGACACCATGAGATCTATCTCCGGCATCCCCATCTGTTGCAGATCTCCGCAAACACCTCAGGATGGAGAGACCATTCCCCTGGATGAAACGTCTGTCTGCTCAGAAAATCTGTTCCCAGTTGTCCACACCCGGAATGTGGATCACTGAGAGTGAGCAATTTTGAGTCTCTGCCCATTCCAGAATCCAAGATACTTCCCTCATGGCTAGGGAACTTCTTGCACCCCCCTGATGGTTTATGTAAGCCAAGGAGGTAATGTTGTCTGACTGGAATCTGATGAATCTGGAAGACCCCAGGGGGGGCCAAGCCCTCAGAACGCTGACTATCGCTCAAAGTTCCAGAATATTTATAGGTAGGCTCGATTCCTCTCAAGTTCATCTGCCCTCTGCCCTTCTGGCACCCCAAACAGCTCCCCATCCTGATAGACTTGCATCTGTGGTCACAATCTCTCAGGATGGTCTCAAGAAGGATGTCCCCTGAGACAGCTGCCCCGGTCAGGTCCACCAAGATAGGGACTCCCTCACCGGTCTGTTTAGAGATATCTGTTGGGACAGATCTGAATGCTCGCTGTTCCATTGTCTCAACATGCACAGCTAAAGAGGTCTGAGATGGAACCTGGCAAATGGAATGACGTCTATGCTAGATACCATGAGCCCGATCACCTCCATACACCTGGCTACAGAGGTCCTGGAGGATGTCTGAAGAGCTAGACAGTTGGACGCTAGCTTGCAACGTCTCTGATCTGTCAAGAATATCTTCATGACTGAAGAATCTATTATCGTACCCAGGAATTCCACCCTGTTGCTGGGGACCAAGGAACTCTTTCCTTCGTTTATCTTCCACCCATGGGATCGAAGGAGAAGGAGTGATCCTCCGCGAGACTGTAGGACAGAGCCTGGACCAGGATATCGTCCAGATAAGGTGCCACATCCTATCCTCCCTTAGCGAGCGTGGAGATAGCATTCAAGCTGCAAGTCCGGAATGGGGAATAGCTTTTTAAAAGAAGAGGAAGGGGAAAAGGAGTTTCTCCCATTCATTGTTAAGAATATTAGCCATCTTGATGGGAACCGGGAAGTCCTGAGGCACTATGATGTCCTCGTACACCCTATCCAGTTTAGGGATCGAAGGTTCCTCTGGTAGTTTTGGTTCTGGAACCTCCAACATAGCAAGCACCTCTTACAGCAGGAAGCGCAAATGCTCAATTTTAAACTTAAAATCTGGTTCCTCTGCGGACGGAGGCCTAGAAGTAGCTGATTCCGACCCAGAAGCGACATCCTCCGATAAGTCGGAGTTGTCCTCCTCAGCGGATAATCTATCTGAGACATCCAGCGGAGTCGAAGACCCCTGAGATGGATAGCAGTGCAGTACCTTCCGCTTGCGCCTTTATTACGGACTTGATAAAAAATTAAATGGCACCTTTATATCCCAATGGCCGGGGCACTCATCACATCTTATGACCCGGACTACAAAAAACAGCTTTGTCTCCTCCGAACACAGGTCGAGAAAGAGGAAGTTACAGAGGCCACACCCGGTCACATGGAGTGCCATGCAGGACTACCCTGCACTCGAGAAAAGAACACGCCAAAAAAGCCTGCCTCAATCTCTCGCTAAGAGAACTGACTGTTCCACACTGACAGAGCCTCATCTCACACTAATGCAGAATAAAAAACAATAAACAATATTATGCACAATAAAATCCCCCCTGTTCATTAACCCCCTTCCGAGAGTATTACCCTAGATTCTATAAAGATAAAGGAGCCACACTGTGACCCTGTCTTCTTACGTTATCATATATATAAATGAAACGACCTTACCAGAATCAATGCCGTGGAACAGGAACACGGCCTTTCAAGTGTGACAGGGTAGTAGCATCGCTCCTGACATGGACTTGAGAGCATAAAAGCAGACAGCGAAACTCGTCAACGCTGATTGCTAATGGAGCTGTTAATCTGAGTCAGGATGGGTTTGCAGAAAGACTCTCCCTGCATCTCCGGACTCTAACATTAATCCATGCTCTCACTGAGAGGCTAACAGGACTACTTAAAACTCCAGTCCCATTTCGAAGAGTACTACCCTGCATAAGAGACTACTCTGAATCTTCCGATACTTCTCTGCCAACCTCCTGTGACAAAAGGCAAAGAATGACTGGAGGATGAGGGGAGTGGGGAGGTATTTAAGCCTTTGGCTGGGGTGTCTTTGCCTCCTCCTGGTGGCCAGGTTCTTAATTCCCACAAGTAAAGAATTAATGAAGCAGTGGACTCTCCTCCCATTAAGATGGAAATACTCTGCAGGGGGATCAGCCCCAAGCACGCCTCAGCCTAGTTCTGGTAAGTACCTAAAAAGGTATACAAACATAGGTTTAAAAAAATCATCGATTGAACAGTTAAGTTTTACTCGCAGAGTGTGACAAGCAAATAGTACCCTGTACCAGTTCCTTGGTAATGGTCCAACCTGTCTAGACCTGTTACCTGTTTCTTGCCAAGCTTCCATGATCACGTGTTGTGCTTAAAGGGATAACAAACCAAATTCTTTCCTTTAATGATTTCTTTCTAGAATCTGCTAGAGCAACAAATTAAGCTACTTTCTAATTTGCTACTCAATTTTGTCTTTGTTCTCTTATTATCTTTATTTTACAAACCATTAATGTAAGCCTGGTACCCGGATATTTCTTTTGTGTTTCAAAACCATGCATAGTGCATAGCGCTTGCTTACATTCTTGAGTTTTAAAATAACAATAAGAGGAGAACCAAACAAATGTTATGATAGGACTATTAATTTATAAAGTTGCTTTACATGCTCTTTCAAAAAAATGTTTTTATTGCTTTATTACCAAAACTGGTTATTATGCAGAAGAGTATAGACTATTTAACTTTTTAATAAAAACCCTTATTAAGTGACATCAGTAGGTAATGAAAATTATGTAATTACGATTTGCTAATGCACATGATCAAATAACCTGGCATGTATTATAGTATACATGGGCTGCCTTTGCAACATCTATTCTAAATTTGTCCCACTTTAAAACTCTTAAAAAAAAAAAATGTTTCAAATTGATCACATTTAGTCTCGATTTTGCATTTCTCTAATTTTCATATGGACATTTATGCACTATTTTGTGAAGAGACTCTTTAATTATGGAATCTAAATATAATGTTGTACAACATACTTAAAATATTACAACTAAGACTAAAATCAATATATTGATCCAAGTTTTCATAAAAATAAAAACATATACTTAAATAAATAGTGGAAATGCAAAAACAATTTTGTAAAATTAAGTAAAATGATATAGTCCTTTAATCCCATAGGTTATTTCATACTATTATTATTATTATTCTTTATTTATAAAGCGCCGACAGATTCCGCAGCGCTGCCCATGGGTACAAGGATAACAGTACAGTGGAGAAACAATACGATAAGACACAAAATTTTACAGACAAATACAGGGGGAATTGAGGGCCCTGTTCCTGTGGGAACTTACAATCTAGATGGGTAGGAGGATTGGAAACAGGAGGTGGGGACTGCAGAGGTGAGAATGATATTAGCGAGGAGATAGAGGGCAACTGTTAGTTAATTGAAGTTAGTTTGTTAATAAGTCGGGTGATAAGCTTCCCTGAACAGAAAGGTCTTTAGGGAACGTTTAAAGGAGGAGAGGTTAGGGGCAAGTCTGACATCTCGAGGAAGTGCGTTCCAGAGGGTTGGTGCCGCACGAGAGAAGTCCTGTAGTCTAGAATGAGAGGAGGTGATGGTAGAGGACACAAGAAGCAGGTCGTTTTTGGATCTTAGGGGACGGGCAGGAGTATATTTGTTGATGAGTGAGGACAGGTAGGGTGGGGCAGCATTGGTGAGGGCTTTGTAGGTCAGGTTCATACATATTCTTTTGAGTGCTGTGTTATTCCTCGAAATAATATTTATCTGGATGAAAAATCAACCAGTCTGATTGAAGGTCAATATGCTTTACCTTTTTTTTTTACACAATTGTTTTTGCATTAAAACTAAATATTGATGTCATCATACAAACTTATGTATAATTTGGTATACCTTGGCTTGGGCTGATTTTATTCTATCTTCACCAGCAACTCGACTCCCACCAGTAGCAGCCTCTAGAAGTATAGATTTGTCCACTACTCCTCCACGTAAGTTATGAAAAACTGCAAATATAAACAAACAGGACAGCCAATCATTGACTGTATATTTTAGAGAAAAAAGGGCTTTACTATAGAAAACAACATCACCTACAAGTCATTTATTACGCAATATTTCTAAAAAAAAAATAAAATCGAATATAAATTATAATTTTAAATTATTTACAATCGTCATTTTATAACTAGTGTTGACAGACAGAACTAAAATATGTCCATCCTGGATATTAAAAACATAATTTATGCTTACCTGATAAATTTATTTCTCTTGTGGTGTATACAGTCCACGGATCATCCATTACTTGTGGGATATTCTCCTCCCCAACAGGGAGCTGCAAGATGATCACCCACAGCAGAGCTGTCTATATAGCTCCTCCCCCAACTGCCACTCCCCAGTCATTCGACCGAAGACAAGCAAGAGAAAGGAGAAACTATAGGGTGCAGTGGTGGCTGTAGTTTAAAAATAAAAAACACCTGCCTTGAAATGATAGGGCGGGCCGTGGACTGGATACACCACAAGAGAAATAAATTTATCAGGTAAGCATAAATTATGTTTTCTCTTGTAAGGTGTATCCAGTCCACGGATCATCCATTACTTGTGGGATACCAATACCAAAGCTATAGGACACGGATGAAGGGAGGGACAAGGCAGGCGCTTAAACGGAAGGCACCACTGCCTGTAAGACCTTTCTCCCAAAAATAGCCTCCGAAGAAGCAAAAGTATCAAATTTGTAGAATTTAGAAAAAGTATGAAGCGAAGACCAAGTCGCCACCTTACAAATCTGTTCAACAGAAGCCTCATTCTTAAAAGCCCATGTGGAAGCTACCGCTCTAGTAGAATGAGCCGTAATTCTTTCAGGAGGCTGCTGGCCAGCAGTCTCATAAGCTAAGCGGATTATACTTCTTAGCCAAAAAGAGAGAGAAGTTGCCGAAGCCTTTTGGCCTCTCCTCTGTCCAGAGTAGACAACAAACAATGCAGATGTTTGACGAAAATCTTTAGTAGCTTGTAAATAAAACTTTAAAGCACGAACCATGTCAAGATTGTGTAATAGACATTCCTTCTTCGAAGAAGGATTAGGACACAGTGACGGAACAACAATCTCCTGATTGATATTCTTATTAGATACCACCTTAGATAGAAAACCAGGTTTGGTACGTAACACTACCTTATCTGCATGGAAAATGAGATAAGGGGAATCACATTGTAAAGCAGATAACTCCGAAACTCTTTGAGCTGAGGAGATAGCTACTAAAAACAGAACTTTCCAAGATAAGAGCTTAATATCTATGGAATGCAAAGGTTCAAATGGAACCTCTTGAAGAACTTTAAGAACTAAATTTAAACTTCATGGTGGAGCAACAGGTTTAAACACAGGCTTGATTCTAACCAGAGCCTGACAAAACGCCTAAACATCTGAAACCTCAGCCAGACGTTTGTGCAAAAGGATAGACAGAGCAGAAATTTGTCCCTTTAAGGAACTAGCTGATAAGCCATTCTCCAATCCTTCTTGGAGAAAGGATAATATCCTAGGAATCCTGACTTTACTCCATGAGTAACCCTTGGATTCACACCAATGAAGATATTTACACCATATCTTATGATAGATTTTCCTGGTGACAGGCTTTCGCGCCTATATTAAGGTATCAATGACCGACTCGGAGAAACCACGCTTTGACAAAATCAAGCGTTCAATCTCCAAGCAGTCAGACGCAGAGAAATCAGATTTGGATGGTTGAAAGGACCCTGAAGTAGAAGGTCCTGTCTCAGCGGCAGAGTCCATGGTGGAAAGGATGACATGTCCACCAGATCTGCATACCAAGTCCTGCGTGGCCACGCAGGTGCTATCAAAATCACTGAAGCTCTCTTCTGCTTGATCTTGGCAATCAGACGAGGGAGCAGAGGAAACGCTGGAAACACATAAGCCAGGTTGAAGGACCAAGGCGCTGCTAGAGCATCTATCAGTGCTGCCTTGAAATCCCTGGACCTGGATCCGTAACAAGGAAGCTTGGCGTTCTGACGAGACGCCATGAGATCCAGTTCTGGTTTGCCCCAAAGTTGAATCAACTGTGCCAACACCTCCGGATGGAGCTCCCACTCCCCCGGATGAAAAGTTTGTCGACTTAGAAAATCCGTCTCCCAGTTCTCTACTCCTGGGATATGGATAGCTGATAGATGGCAAGAGTGAATCTCTGCCCATAGAATTATCTTTGAAACCTCCAACATTGCTAGGGAACTCCTTGTTCCCCCTTGATGGTTGATGTAAGCTACAGTCGTGATGTTGTCCGACTGAAATCTGATGAACCTGACCGCAGCTAGCTGAGGCCAAGCCTGAAGAGCATTGAATATCTCTCTTAGTTCCAGAATATTTATTGGAAGGAGTGCCTCCTCCTGAGTCCACGATCCCTGAGCCTTCAGGGAGTTCCAGACTGCACCCCAGCCCAGAAGGCTGGAATCTGTTGTAACTATTGCCCAATCTGGCCTGCGGAAGGTCATACCTTTGGACAGATGGACCCGAGATAGCCACCAGAGAAGAGAATCCCTGGTCTCTTTATCCAGATTTAGTAGAGGGGACAAATCTGTGTAATCCCCATTCCACTGACCGAGCATGTAGAGTTGCAGCGGTCTGAGATGTAGGCGGGCAAATGGCACTATGTCCACTGCCGCTACCATTAAGCCGATTACTTCCATACACTGAGCCACTGAAGGGCGAGAAGTAGAATAAAGAACACGGCAGGAATTTAGAAGTTTTGACAACCTGGCCTCTGTCAGGTAAATCTTCATTTCTACAGAATCTATCAGAGTTCCCAGGAAGGAAACTCTTGTGAGAGGGGACAGAGAACTCTTTTCTTCGTTCACTTTCCACCCATGAGACCTCAGAAATGCCAGAACAAGCCTGGGCGAAGAGAGAAAGTCTGCCCCTACTAGATCCGTTACCGGATCGTGGGGCTAATCCTTCATGCTGTCTTAGAGGCAGCAGCAGGCTTTTTGGCCTGCCTTCCTTTGTTCCAAGCCTGGTTAGGTCTCCAGACCGGCTTGGACTGGGCAAAATTTCCCTCTTGTTTAGTATTAGAGGAAGTTGATGCTGCGCCAGTCTTGAAGTTTCAAAAGGCACGAAAATTAGTCTGTTTGGTCCTTAATTTGTTGGACCTATCCTGAGGAAGGGCGTGACCTTTTCCTCCAGTAATATCAGAAATTATCTCCTTCAGTCCGGGCCCGAATAGGGTCTGTCCCTTGAAGGGAATATTGAGAAGCTTAGACTTTGAAGTAACGTCAGCTGACCAGGATTTAAGCCATAACGCCCTACGCGCTTGAATAGCAAAAACTGAGTTCTTAGCCGTTAGTTTGGTTAAATGAACAACGGCGTCAGAAACAAATGAATTGGCTAGCTTAAGAGCTTTAAGCTTGTCAAGTATATCATCCAATGGGGTTTCTACCTGTAGAGCCTCTTCCAGAGACTCAAACCAGAAGGCCGCAGCAGCAGTGACAGGGGCAATGCATGCAAGAGGCTGGAGAATAAAACCCTGTTGAATAAACATTTTCTTAAGGTAACTGTTACGGTACCAACAGGATACCAAGGGTTAACACCAGATGAACAATGTCCTGAATATGGGATCAGCAACTCACAACCCAGCCAGTTTTTCCCCTCAAACATGAGACCAGGCTCCACATTGCAGGTTTAAAACAGAATGACATTTATTAAAGGCTATATGCCTAGTATTTATGCAGGTCTGACCCCAGCTGGGGGGTTGAAAGAATATTGTACATTTAGATAGAGAGCAAACGCCCTTTGACATGCCACAATAGAACTACATTACTTAAGTAGATAACAATTTAAACACAAGAAAACAATGCAGTCCATCTTATCAACTAGAAGTCTGACTCTGGAGGTGATTAGACAATGGGAATGTTTATCACTAGACTTAATTAGAGCACACAATAGCTGATGCCAGCAACCTTGTATTTAGAAAATAGCTTCTGAAAGCTGAACAAAGTTAACTCTTTCAGTTCTGACCGACGGGTCTGTCACATATACATAGCACACAATACAGCCTATAGACAACCTTTCTTACATTATAGTCCAGAAGTGGCTAGGTTTGCCACAGTAACCCTCTAACTTTTTATCCATTGGATCTAGGAAAGCACAACTGTCCTCGACTGGGATAGTTGTACGCTTCGCTAGGGTAGAGACTGCTCCCTCCACCTTAGGGACCGTTTGCCATAAGTCCCGTGTAGCGGCATCTATGGGAAACATCTTTTTAAAAACAGGAGGGGGAGAGAACGGTACACCTGGTCTATCCCATTCCTTAGTAATAATTTCTGAAAACCTCTTAGGTATTGGAAAAACATCAGTGTAAACAGGCACTGCATAGTATTTATCCAATCTACACAATTTCTCTGGGACCATAACAGTCATTCAGAGCAGCTAAAACCTCCCTGAGCAACACGCGGAGGTGTTCAAGCTTAAATTTAAATGTAGACATATCAGAATCAGGTTGAATTATCTTCCCTGAGTCAGAAAAATCACCCACAGATAAAAGCTCTCCTCAGCTTCTGCATATTGTGAGGGAATATCAGACATAGCTACTAAAGCGTCAGAGTGCTCTGTATTTTTCCTAGTCCCAGAGCTGTCTCGCTTTCCTTGTAACCCTGGTAGTTTGGACAATACCGCTGTAAGGGTATGATCCATAACTGCCGCCATGTCTTGTAAGGTAAACGCTATGGGCGCGCTAGATTACTTGGCGCCTCTAGAGCGGGCGTCCCTTGAGCGGGAGTCATAGGTTCTGACACGTGGGGAGAGTTAGTCGGCATAACTTCCCCCTTGTCAGTTTCCTCTGGTGATAAATCTTTTAAAGCCAGAATATGATCTTTATAGCTTATAGTAAAATCAGTGCATTTGGTACACATTCTAAGAGGGGGTTCCACAATGGCTTCTAAACATAATGAACAATGAGTTTTCTCTATGTCAGACATGTTTAAACAGACTAGTAATGAGACCAGCAAGCTTGTAAAACACTTTAATAACTGTGAACAAGCAAAAAATAAAAACGGTACTGTGCCTTTAAGAGAAAAAAACAATCACAGAAACTGCAAAACAGTGAAAAAAGCAGTAAATTTAACGAAATTTTTACAGTGTGTATAATAGACTTAAATAGCATTGCACCCACTTGCAAATGGATGATTAACCCCTTAGTTTCAAAACCGGATCAAAAAAACGATATAAAAGTTTTTAAACAGTCACAACCAACTGCCACAGCTCTGCTGTGGCCCTATTATACGACGATTTTGGAAGGCACAAAAACCCTTTAGAGAGGTCCTATATGTTCAGTGGACTCCTTCAGGGAAGCTGGAAGTCTCAAGCTGCAAAAACTACTGCACGATTTAGGCCTGAATTTAGGCCCCTCCCAACCTGTACTCACAGTGAGAGGGCCATAAAAAACTATCCCTAGGCAAAATCATGTGGAAAAACTGGGCCCCAGAATAAAGTTTTATCACCATTTGTAATAAACGTTTATATACATCAAGCAAACGTTATATCTATTCAGTAATGAGAGTAAATAACAAAAATATTACCCTTTACAGCAAGCATGATACCAGTTGTTATTAAATCACTGTAATCAGGCTTACATTAAATAAATCAGGTACTGTCAGCATTTTCTAGCGTATCCTCTCTCTAGAAAATTTTTTAACTGCACATACCTCAGAGCAGGAGACCCTGCACGCCATTCCCCCAGCTGAAGTTACTCATCTCTTCAGTTATGTGTGAGAACAGCAGTGGATCTTAGTTACAAACTGCTAAGATCATCAAAAACCTCAGGCAGACTCTTCTTCAACTTTCTGCCTGAGGCTAAAATAGTACAACTCCGGTACCATTTGAAAATAATAAACTTTTGATTGAAGATAAACTACATTAATGCACCACATCTCTCTAGCAACTACCCATGTCGAGAGCTGCAAGAGAATGACTGGGGAGTGGCAGTTGGGGGAGGAGCTATATAGACAGCTCTGCTGTGGGTGATCCTCTTGCAGCTCCCTGTTGGGGAGGAGAATATCCCACAAGTAATGGATGATCCGTGGACTGGATACACCTTACAAGAGAAATATATTTGCGAGACTAATGTATAAAATGTTTTAGATAGTCTGTCACTGTGTTTATTTTAGATAGGAAATAAAACTTTTAGGGAGATTCTTTCTCTGTCTGTACAACATGTCCACAAATCCATTGGTTTGCATACAACAAAATAATAACATTTGATTACTGTTTAATCTATTTTAGAACTACGAGGCTTGTCTGCAGGGGGAAGCCATGCCAGTGAACTTCATTCACCAGTCATTTCTTTAGAGGAAAGTGATAATGGAGAAAATATTTATCAAACAAGCTTCTCACCATCAACAGTGGGCGTTGTCCAACCATCTTGCACAGATTATGCCCCCAATGTGGAGGAGCAGCATGAGCAGACACCGTAGAATCCACCACCTCAACAGCAACCAGCAGACCAGCCAACAGAACAGGCAACACAAAATCGGTATAGTAGGGCGGAGGAGTTACTTCTTGAAAATTTAATAGTGACCAAGAGGTTGACACAAGCTGTGGAAAATATGAGAAATTATTTACATAGCCACATAGACAGTGCATTAGCCCGTGTCAACCAAGAACAGCGCCAGGCGATGGATCATATGCGTCAATCCATTTTTATCGACAACACAATGCTTCATCGCATGACACATAAATTTAAGTTTACTATTAATAGTTATTTTTTTGTCTCCCTCCCACCCTCTATGTACCTTATGTTTGGAGAACAGTGCTATGAAAATGTGAAACTGCACTTACATTGTTTTTGGTGTTAAATATTTGTCAGTTAATATATAATATATATATATATATATATATATATATATGGCTGTCAGGATAGGTAAAGTCCAGAGTTAGACCCAAATGCTAGAATGAGGTAAATAACACCCTAGCACAGTGAGTATATACCAGGACCTGACCCTGCAACAGCTGTAGTTTGATATACTCACAGTAATAGACTGGAAGATGACACAGCAGGGTCAGGAGAAGAAACTTTGTGTAGAAGGGGTTAACCAATAGAGTAATCAGGCAAGCAATGTCCAGCAACGTGTAATCAGGCAGGTAAGGGTTAACCAAAAGAATAGTCAGACAAGCAATGTTCAGCAACGTGTAATCAGGCAGATAGGGGTTAACCAATAGAGTAGTCAGGTAAGCAATGTCCAGCAACGTATTATCAGGCAGGTATGGGTTAACCAATAGAGTAGTCAGGTAAGCAATGTCCAGCAACGTGTTATCAGGCAGGTAGGGGTTAACCAATAGAGTAGTCAGGTAAACAGTGTCCAGTTATCAGGCAGGTAGGGGTTAACCAATAGAGTAGTCAGGTAAGCAGTGTCCAGCAACGTGTTATCAGGCAGGTAGGGGTTAACCAATAGAGTAGTCAGGTAAGCAGTGTTCAGCAACGTGTTATCAGGCAGGTAGGGGTTAACCAATAGAGTAGTCAGGTAAGCAGTGTCCAGCAACGTTTTATCAGGCAAGTAGGGGTTAACCAATAGAGTAGTCAGGTAAGCAGTGTCCAGCAACGTTTTATCAGGCAGGTAGGGGTTAACCAATAGAGTAGTCAGGTAAGCAGAGTCCAGCAACGATATCAGGCAGGTAGGGATAAGGGTTCTGGATAAGCAGGCACAGATTGTTATATTGAATATATAAATGTTTTATTTCTAACAAGTAAATAGTTGAAATGTTGCTCCTTTGATAATTCTGTCTAAAAGTTGGAGCTTAAACTTAAGGCAGAGTATCTGTGAGCAATTACTGTAATGTGGTGAGAGTCTGGGTTGTATCTTTAATGAAAAATAACCCTTTTAAAGTAACAAGATAAGAGAAAACAGAAAACACTAGTTGAGTGAATTCAAATGATGCAATTCTGAATAATGCAAAAATAGAATGTATTAGTGCATATAACAGCATAAGTAGTAAATAAGTATAGTCCGTTTTCACACACTCACTCAGATAAGTAATTCAGCTTGTTATAGTCTAGGGTAGAAATGTCAGAGAGATACTTGCAGTTCACAAAATATACACTTAGCCAGCATAAGGTTTGTAGGAAAGATTATACCTTCGGTTTGGTAAAGTAAAAAGTACAGACCGTGAACTGAAGATCAGAGCGGCAGAGCGTTGTGGCGTCTCAGCGGTAGCTCCGACTGAGCGAGTGTGACTCACTTCCGGTATCGGCGAGCAGGCAGCTGGAACGCTGCAAGGGAGATTAGTGACAGCGTGCGAATTACCTATTGATCGCAAAAAGAGAAGGTAATGCAGGTTGCCAGATGAATCTGGATAGCGATATAATGGTAATTCCAGGAGGTTTCCCAAGGTGACAGGTGAACCTGTGAAATAAGCAAAAAGTAGCCAGGAGAGCAAAAAAAGGATGATACTCCTTAGAGGTAACATCAATTATCAGGCAGTGAATAGAAGGCGTGAAGGTGATTAAATAGGGAGAGAGGAAGGTGGGAGGGATATGCCTTAAAGGTATATCACACAGATTCAGAAAATCCAAAGATAAATTTGTACTCACAGAGCCCACGAGTAAAACAAACAGGCACCGATGAGAGGAGACGCCGGAATAAGAAGGCCTCCTGACGTCATCGGAAGGCCGACAGGAACAGGGTTGCTAAGCAACCAATGAAAGCGCTACCGCGCTGAGCCAGAGGAAGCGATCAGCAGCAGCGATCGCGACACTGGCCACCAGGAGGAGGCAAAGACACCCCAGCCAAAAGCTTAAATGCCTCCCCCACTCCCCTCATCCCCCAGTCATTCTTTGCCTTTCGTCACAGGAGGATGGCAGAGAAGTGTCAGAAGATTCAGAGTAATCTCTTATGGAGGGTAGTACTCTTCAGCATGGGACTAGAGTTTTAAGTAGTCTTGTCAGCCTTTCAGTGAGAGCATTGATGAATGTTAGGGTCTGGAGATGCAGGGAGAGTCTTTCTGCGAAACTATCCAGACTCATATTAACAACTTCTAAGCAATCAGTGTTGACGAGTTTCACTGCCTGCTTCTATCATTAAAGTCCATGTCAGGTGCAATGCTTCAAGACTGTCAAACTTGAGATGCTGTGTGTCTGTTTCACGGCGATGATTCCGGTAAGATCGTTTCATTTTATTTCATATGATAACGTAAGAAGACAGGGTCACAGTGTGACTCCTTTATCTGTATGGAATCAAGGGTTAATATCTCCGGAAGGGGATTATTAAACAGGGGGGATTTATACATGATTTGCTTTATGTTTTATGCTGTGACATGTGTGAGATGAGGCTCTGGCAGATGTAGGAACATTCAGGTTTTTTCTTTTGTTTTGTATAACTGCACAGCCTGTCAGTTTGGCGCGCTTTTCCTTCCTGCAGCTGGGGTGGTCCTGCATGGCACTCCATGTGACCGGTTGTGGCCTCATTAACTTCCTCTTTCCTGACCGTGCGGTTTACAGGAGAAGAAGCGGTTTCTCTGTGGGCCTGGGTCATAGGAGGTGGTGAGTGCCCCGGCCATTGGGGGTATAAAGGTGCCATTTATTGATTTTTTTTCTATATTCCATTTCAAAGCGCAAGCTATGGAGGATTCTGATGCGTTAGTGGGTAGTCCCTCTTTACCCAGATCTAATACCTGTTTTTATTGTGGGGAGGTTACGGTATACCCACTTGCTCAGTTATGTTCCACATACCTTGATAAAGTAGTTATGTCCAAAAAGACCAAGATGTTTAGTACTACTGAGCCGTCCACCTCTGGGGGGTCTCCGTCCCGCGAGGTGCATTCCCTGCAATCATCTCCTATTACACATGCAGCTCCCCATTGCACAACTAATCCTTCTTCGGGAGGGGCCCTCTTACCGCCAGACTTTTTTGAACAGTTGTAAATGGCAGTGCTTTACCTCGCCCTGCTAAGAGCCAGCAAAAGGTTTAATATTGTTATCCTTCCCAGGGGTCATCTACCAACTTGCTGGGTTTATCTGATACTAGATTATCCGCCGATGAAGATGCCTCTGATACTTTAGAGGAGGATCTTTCTGGGTCGGAATCAGCTGCCTCTAAACCTCCAGCTGTGGAGGAACCAGACTTCAGATTTAGGATACAGCACTTACGCTTTCTGTTAAAGGAAGTGTTGGCTACGTTAGAGGTTCCGGAACCTAAGTTGCCCGAGGAACCTTCTATTCCTAAGCTTGATAAAGTTTGCGAGGACAGGGTGGTGCCACAAACCTTCCCAGTTCCCGTTAAGATGGCAAATATTATTACGAACGAATAGGAAAAACTCAGATCCTCTTTTTCCCCTTCTTCTTCCTTTAAGAAATTGTTCCCGGTTCCTGACTCCCAATTAGAGTTGTGGGGGTCTGTCCCTAAGGTGGATGGAGCTATCTCTATGCTGGCTAAGTGCACCACTATCCCGCTTGAGGATAGTTCATCGTTTAAGGAGCCCATGGATAAGAAGCTAGAAACTCTGTTGAGAAATATGTTTCAGCACACAGGATTTTTATTTCACCCTGCAGCGGCGGTGGCTGCGGTTGCTGGAGCCGCTACGTATTGGTGTGACTCTCTATCGGAGATGATCAAGGTGGAGACTCTCTTTGATGTAATCCAGGAAAGAATTAAGGCCTTGAGGGTAGCTAATTCTTTTATTTGCGATGCAAACATGCAGATTATTTGCTTGAATGCTAAGACATCAGGCTTTTCTGTTCAAGTCTTGGTCTGCTGACATGACTTCAAAATCTAGATTGCTTTCTCTTCCATTTAAGGGGAAGGTTCTTTTCGGTCCAGGACTGGACTCTATCATATCCATGGTCACTGGGGGCAAGGATGCCTTTTTATCGCAGGATAAGAAGAACAAACCTAAAGGACAGGGGTCTAATTTTTGTCCCTTTTGTTCTGAAAAATCCCAGTGCCAGCAGCCCGCAGTGAAGCCTGATCAGTTCAAGGGAACTTGGAAACCATCTCAATAATGGAATAAGCCCAAGCAGAACAAGAAGCCTGCCGAGACAAAACCGTCATGAAGGGGCGGCCCCCGATCCGTCGCTGGATCGTGTTGGGGTAGACTATCTCGCTTTCCGGAGGCTTGGCTGGGAGACGTGCAAGACCCTTGGGTTCTGGAGGTCATTGCTCAGGGTTACAGGATAGGTTTCAAATTTTATCCACCCAGGGGCAGATTTCTTTTATCGAACCTGTCTTCAAGACCAGAAAAACGAGAAGCTTTTCTAAGGTGCGTGAGGGATCTCTCCTCCCTAGGAGTGATAGTGCCAGTACCTCTAACAGAAATAGGTCTGGGATACTACTCAAACCTTTTTGTGGTCCCAAAGAAAGAGGGTACGTTTCGCCCGATCCTAGACCTAAAGTGCTTAAACAAGTTTCTGTCAGTGCCATCGTTCAAGATGGAGATGATAAGGTCTATTCTGCCCTTAGTTCAAGAGGGACAGTTCATGACTACAATAGACTTGAAGGATGCTTACCTTCATGTACCAATACACAAGGATTACTTCAAGTTCTTAAGATTCTGGACCAGCACTTCCAGTTTGTAGCTCTTCCTTTTGGTCTGGCTACTGCTCCAAGAGTCTTTATGAAGGTTCTGGGGGCTCTGCTCTGCTTGCGGTGGCGAGATCCAGAGGTATTGCAGTAGCGCCTTATTTGGAATTCCTTACAGACCAGAGACGTTGCAAAATTACTTCCAATTGTTTTGCCCTCCAGACCTCCTTAAGACCATGGTGTCCAGCATAGATATCATTCCATTCGCCAGGCTCCACCTCAGACCTCTTCAGCTGTGCATGCTGAGGCAATAGAACGGCGATAACTCGGATCTATCCCAACAGATTTCTCTGGACAACCGGTCGAGAGAATCACTCTCTTGGTGGCTCTGTCCAGATCGCCTGTCCCAGGGGACATCCTTCTTGAGACCATCCTGGGAGATTGAGACTACGGATGCAAGTCTATACGGATGGGGAGCTGTTTGGGGCGCCAGGAAGGTGCAGGGCCGGTGTACTCGAGAGGAATCTCTTCTCCCGATCAACATTCTGGAACTCTGAGCGATCTTCAACACTCTGAAGTCTTGGCCTGTTCTGGGTTCGACCCAGTTTATCAGATTTTAATTGGACAACATTACGTCGGTGGCTTACATCAACGTCAGGGGGGAACAAGAAGCTCCCTAGCCATGAGGGAAGTATCTCGGATTCTGGATTGGGCGGAGGCCCACAACTGTTGGCTGTCAGAGATTCACATTCCGGGTGTGGACAACTGGGAAACGGATTTTCTCAGCAGACAATCCTTTCATCCGGGGGAATGGTCTCTCCATCCTGAGGTGTTTGCGGAAATTTGCAACAGATAGGGGACGCCGAAAATCGATCTCATGGCGTCCAGACTCAATACTAAGCTACCCAGATATGGGTCGAGGTCCAGGGATCCCCAGGCAGAGCTGATGACTTCCAGAAGAGTCCAGAAACCTGAGAAAGTTACTAAACTAACTTCTATGGACACATTCCTCAGATCCAACACAGCTAATAAGCAATTAAAAACTACAACAATGGATGCAGAGGGTGATTCTGATTTGGAATCTGGACAGTGTGAGTCTTTAGATGCCCAGACTCCTGCAACCAAGGCTGATCTCCACCTGTTAGTGTCAAAACAGGACATTGCAACGAATTTTGAGAAACTATGGGATAAAATTGATAGTTTCCACACCACGGTCACCAGTAGTCTCTCAGACATTAAAAATGAGGTACTTGAAATTGGAAACAAGGTAGATGCTTTGGAAAATGACAAAGGAGATCTAGAAGAAAATGTCTGCGTCATGTCGCAAACGGTTTCTCTCCAGCAACAACAAATAATTGTTCTCCAGGATAAGATGGAGGATATTGACAACCGCAACAGAAGATCGAATCTTCGAATTAAAGGTATACCAGAGTCAATCAGCGCGCCAGACCTTCTTTCTTATCTGCAGGGTCTCTTTAAGGCTATCACAATGGCTACGGATGACACGGACTATCAGATTGAGAGGGCCCATAGGGCTCTCAGAGCAAAACCACAAAGAGATATGCCACCAAGAGATGTGATCATCAAATTCCTCAAGTTTACTGATAAGGAAAAAGTCTTAAACGCATCTAGAAAGAACCCTACGTTCAAATACCAAGGGAACGTGGTACAATTCTTCCAAGATCTGTGTGTGAGAACACTACAACGATGAGGCAGACTCCGGCCGTTAACATCATTGCTCAGAAAACTTCAAATTTCCTACCACTGGGGCTTCCCTTTTGCCCTCAACATACTTAAGGATGGGAAACTGACCTCAATCAAGACAGTTCTTGAGATACCTGAGGTTTGCAGAGTCTTTGGTATAGAAACACCGGATATACCACCTGATAATGACCCTGGGGAGAAAACAGGGACACAGGCTTCCATACAATCTCACAAGAAATCCAATTGGGTAAAGGTGAACAACAAGCGATCCAGGACCTGATTCCACCTTTTTAGCTTCGATTTGGCTGGAAGCACACCACAGAATGAGAGACTGGTAAGATCTTTTCCTAAGCATTACCAAGATAATGACATGGAAACTATATGTTGCATACACAAGCAATGTCAGACAATGGTACGGGACTACTAAAACTTATACCGCAGGTATAAGATGACTTGTTAGCCAACACCTATTTAGTATACATTGCCACCTATAGAAAATTGAGAAAATGTTATGACACAGTATCACCTCCTATATGTTATATTAATGCAAACTATGCACTATATGTTATGTATTTTTTGTTGCTTTTTCTGTTCTGTTTTACAGGAAAATTTGGGTTTATTTATGTTATTCAATTGTTTTGAACTATGCCAACATCAATGTATGCCAGATAACAATTTCACTCAGAGCGTCACCAAAGCTAGAGATAAAGAGATAGGGAGTTGGGGTTTATTTGATGGTAAAGAACGTGACACACCAGATTACTTAGAGAGAGAGGAGGAGAATATGAGACACTATTGGACACACTATTCTTGTGACACATTGCAATGGCTAAAACATTAAACTTTCCTGGAGTTAACTTAATAACATAATGTGAGAGGCCTTAACTCTGACATAAAAAGGAAGACTGTGTTGACACAATATAAAAGGCTTAAAGCCAATATTCTGTTTCTACAGGAAACCCACTTTTTAAACAATCAGATACCCAAGTACTGGACCAGAGAATATTCACAACATTTCCATGCTACTTCTGACACTAAGACAAAGGGAGTATCTATTTTGATTCATTCATCTTTAAATTTTGAGCATAGAGACACGGTAAAAGACAAAGAGGGTCGATATATAGTAGTAAGGGGAAACATACAGGGGACTAAAGTACTGCTGTGCAATATATTTGCGCCAAACGAACAACAGGAACCTTTTTTTAGACATATATCCAATCTCCTTACAAACTGGTCTAGGACAAGAATAATTCTGGCGGGTGATTTTAATATAGATCTAGCAGCATTAAGGAGGGAGACGGCAGGAAGTACAACACAGATGAAACTGAGACAACAGAGTATAGCTAAAAAAATTGTTGATTTACTCACACCACACGGGCTACAGGATACATGGGCAACGCTATATGGGGACACCACGGATACTACCTATTACTCCTCAGCTCAGCACATAAATGCTACACAAAGATTGATTATGTTTTTGTTAGCCAAATATTGCAACCCATATTACGCAAGGCAAATATACACATGTGTTTGGTCAGACCACTCCATCACACAACTTTTTTTGGGATCTATTATGGAACCAGGGAGGACTAAAACGTGGACTTTTGACCCAACCTGTCTATAATGCCCTAATACTAAAGATAGTTTACTTAAGGAAAATTAATACCAATTCAACCCCAAATCCGATTTCAGTATGGGCAGCGCATAAATTAGTGTTTAGAGGATTGTTAATTAAAGAAAAAGCAAATTATAGGAAAAAGACCGACAGTCAGTACTTGAAGCTCCAGCAGGAAATTAACCTATTGGAAAGGGAACATAAACAAACTAACTCACAATTTATTTTGCAAATGCTGACGAAGAAAAAGGCAGATTTACTTACATTATTAAATTATAATTCTATTAGGGCAGCCCAAAGACTGAAAGCCAACTATTTTATCTATGCAAACAAGCCTGATAGGTATCTAGCTAAAAAACTTAGAGACGAGTATCAATCAATGTCTATCTCGAGTATCCAGACTGCGACAGGGCGTATTACATCCCATCCACAAGAAATTGTGGATACTTTTGCAGAATATTATAGAAACCTGTATGATGGGGAAAAGGTTCAACATAATGCCCAGACACAGACTGCTCTCGAGCGCTTCTTAGACTTAGCAAGACTACCACACTTGACCACAGAAGACCAAGACCAATTGAATGCTAGTGTTACACAAGCTGAAGTGGTGATGGCTATAAAAGAACTCAAACCAGGCAAGGCCCCGGGACCTGATGGATTCCCGGGGGAATATTACAGACTCTTCAGACAGATTCTGATCCCTCACATAGTCAAATTTGCCAACCATATTTTGGAGGGCCAGCCCATACCTGCTGACCTTTTGCAGGCCAAAATAATTGTAATTCCAAAGAAATGTAGAAATGCAACACTATGCTCAAGCTATAGACCTATCTCCCTAATAAACCAAGATGTGAAAATTGTGACTAAAATCCTTGCCAATCGCCTGAAACATATTTTACCTTCTATTATACACCCAGACCAGGTGGGCTTTATAAAAAACAGGGAAGCCCCAGACAATATCAGACGAATGATTACGGTCCTAGATTATTTGCACCATGAGCGGACGCCTTCTCTGGTCCTATCCTTGGATACGGAGAAGGTGTTCGATAGGGTAGACTGGACGTATATGAACATGGTACTGACGAGGGTGGGATTCACTGGGTCATTTATGATGGCGCTGAGAGGCTTATACTCAGCACCCACGGCACATATAAGAGAAATCGGACACCAATCCAGTACTTTTAAAATTCTTAATGGTACCAGGCAGAGTTGTCCCCTATCTCCCTTTCTTTTTGCAATTTGCATCGAACCATTGGCTGCAAATATAAGAAATTCACCGAACATTACTGGTATGCAGATACAGCACTTTCACCACAAGATTGCCCTATTTGCAGATGACGTACTGTTAACAGTTACTAAGCCGCTTAATTTACTTCCCAATATATACAAAATTAGACAACAATTTTCTGACGTTTCAGGATACAAAATAAACCTAGACAAATGAGAAGCACTTTCCTTGGGCTTACCAAAACAAACTATTAAACTGATAGAAACGAACTTCGACTTTAAATGGGCGAAAGATGACATAAAGTATTTGGGGATCAGATTAACGACACAATCTACCAAACTATATAAAGCTAACTACATACCTATGTTTAAATCAATAAGATCTGATATGCAGAAGTGGAAGAAGTATAACTTCTCCTGGTACGGGAGACTCTCATCGATTAAGATGAATATACTCCCGAAACTCTTATATTTATTTCGGTCCCTACCTGTAAAAATAGATAAATCTGACTTGAAAGCCCTCCAGGCAGACCTACATAGATATCTCAGAGGGTCTAGACACGCGAGGATACCTCAGGATACACTTACTAGACATAGGCAGCTAGGAGGGGTAGGACTTCCTAACTTGATGGACTGTTATTCAGCAGCTAGACTAGCCCAAAACTCTCTTCTAGGGAGAAAACAAGAGGATGTATTATGGCCTCAATTAGAGGCTGTCATTGGAGGCTTTGACTGCCTGGGGGATGTAATATGGGGTAGAGACACTTATAAAAGATTTGGGAGCTATCAAACCCCGATTACTAAGACAGCTGCCAAGCAGATGGAAACAACTAACAGAAATGGCTTATTTTTGCCTGTCAACTCTCTAATAAAACCTCTAAAATATATAATGTCAGGTGAATCAAAACGGTTGATAGATACATGGGCACATAAAGACTTGTACCGAATAGCAGACTTTCTAGACAATAGGAAGATTATGACTTACAACCAATTACAAGAAAAACTCGGGCCCATACATCTGCCATAGTTTTTATATTTACAGATAGTCTCAGCTATTAATTCATATCTTAGGAATGGGATTGAGGCTAAGGCCAAAACCATCTTTGAAAAGCTGTGCAATGCAGCACATAGACAAAAAAGAGCAGTGTCACACTTATATTTATATATACAGGAAACTCACACAGTATCAAAGTCTCCCGCCATCCTCCAATGGGAAGCAGACTTAGGTAAAACACTTGACTTGACGACTTGGAATCAAATTTTCCTAAACTCCGCTAAGGGCCTGCTGGGAATGGATTTGAGGGAGAATAACATTAAGACAACATACCGTTGGTACTTAACCCCTTTAAAAACAGCACATATGATCAAGGGAGGTACCAGACAATGTTATAGAGGCTGTACACAGTTGGGTACATATTTTCATATGTGGTGGGAATGTCCTGGGGTGCAGAAGGTGTGGTTCGACCTCTCTAGGATGTTAACCACCATATTAGAGGAACAAGTAACATTGACACCTATGCAGGCTTTGCTGAATGATGGTGATCCAAGATTCAACACACCTATAAACCAATTTATTAGAATTGTATGTACAGTGACCCGTATATCTATAGCAAAATATTGGAAACTGGGTGTACCAGAGAGGATGGAGGTGCTCGGGAGGATCATGAATATGTTCGGTATGTGTGAGACAGCTGCTTACATACAGGATACGGTGGAATCTTTCAATAAAGTCTGGTTTTACTGGATCCTAAATGAAAGATATGTATAGGACAGGTTGACGTGTAGGATGAAGGGAGACGGTAGCTTACGTACAGATACAGAGGGGTACTTATCAAGCCGTCTACTTTACCTGCCTTCGCCGGTCCAATACACCCGCCTAAGCTCGCCTCACATCGCCGCCGCGGACCTGAATACGTTCGCCTAAGTTATCAAAAAAGCTGTCAAAAAGCCGCGCACCAAGTACAGGGCAATGAGCAGCGGATTGTGATAGTTATCACTCATCCGATCTCGCTGCTCTTCGGCTTTTTCACAGCTTTATTGATACCCCTGTCACTAAGCACTCACACTAACTACACTGTTCTACCCCCTACACCGCCGCCACCTACATTATACCTAGTAACCCCTATCCTGCCCCCCTATACCGCCGCCACCTAGAATAAATTTATTAACCCCTATCCTGCCCCCCCCTACACCGCCGCAACTCTAATAAAATTATTAACCCCTAAACCTAAGTCTAACACTAACCCTAACACCCCCCTAACTTAAATATTAATTAAATACATCTAAATAAATTTAACCCTTATTAACTAAATGAATCCTATTTAAAACTAAATACTTACCTTTAAAATAAACCCTAATATAGCTACAATATAAATAATAATTATATTGTAGCTATCTTAGGATTTATTTTTATTTTACAGGCAACTTTCAATTTATTTTAACTAGGTACAATAGCTATTAAATAGTTATTAACTATTTAATAGCTACCTAGCTAAAATAGAGAAATTTACCTGTAAAATAAAAACTAACCTAAGTTACAATTACACCTAGCACTACACTATACTTTAATAAATTATTCCTATTTAAAACTAAATACTTACCTGTAAAATAAACCCTAAGATAGCTACAATATAATTACATTGTAGCTATTTTAGGATTTATATTTATTTTACAGGTAACTTTGTATTTATTTTAGCTAGTTAGAATAGTTATTAAATAGTTATTAACTATTTAATAACTACCTAGCTAAAAGAAATACAAAATTACCTGTAAAATAAATCCTAACCTAAGTTTCAATTAAACCTAACACTACACTATCATTAAATTAATTACCTACAAATAACTACAATTAAATACAATTAAATAAACTAACTAAAGTACAAAAAATAAAAAAAGCTAAGTTACAAAAAATAAAAAAAAATAAGTTACAAACATTTTAAAAATATTACAACAATTTTAAGCTACTTACACCTAATCTAAGCCCCCTAATAAAATAACAAAGCCCCCAAAATAAAAAAATTCCCTACCCTATTCTACATTAAAAAGTAAACAGCTCTTTTGCCTTACCAGCCCTTAAAAGGGCCTTTTGCGGGGCATGCCCCAAATAAAACAGCTCTTTTGCCTGTAAAAGAAAAATACAACCCTCCAACATTAAAACCCACCACCCACATACCCCTAATCTAACCCAAACCCCCCTTAAATAAACCTAACACTACCCCCCCCTGAAGATCATCCTACCTTGAGTCGTCTTCACTCAGCCGAGCACAGATGGAACTGAAGAGGAGATCCGGAGCGGCAGAAGTCATCATCCAAGGGGCGCAGAAGAAATCTTCCATCCGATGAAGTCATCATCCAGGCGGCGCTGAAGAGGTCTTCGATCCGATGGAAGTCATCATCCAGGCGGCGTCTTCAATCTTCATCCATCCGGAGCCATCTTCAGAAGAGCCTACGCGGATCCATCCTCTTCTTCCCGACGACTAACGACGAATGACGGTACCTTTAAGTGACGTCATCCAAGATGGAATCCCTCGAATTCCGATTGGCTGATAGAATTCTATCAGCCAATCGGAATTAAGGTAGAAAAATCTGATTGGCTGATTCAATCAGCCAATCAGATTCAAGTTCAATCCGATTGGCTGATTGGTTCATGGATGATGACTTCTGCCGCTCCGGATCTCCTCTTCAGTTCCATCGGTGCTCGGCTGAGTGAAGACGACTCAAGGTAGGATGATCTTCAGGGGGGTAGTGTTAGGTTTATTTAAGGGGGGTTTGGGTTAGATTAGGGGTATGTGGGTTTTAATGTTGGGGGGGTTGTATTTTTCTTTTACAGGCAAAAGAGCTGTTTTATTTGGGGCATGCCCTGCAAAAGGCCCTTTTAAGGGCTGGTAAGGCAAAAGAGCTGTTTACTTTTTAATGTAGAATAGGGTAGGGATTTTTTTTTATTTTGGGGGGCTTTGTTATTTTATTAGGGGGCTTAGATTAGGTGTAAGTAGCTTAAAATTGTTGTAATATTTTTTAAATGTTTGTAACTTATTTTTTTTATTTTTTGTACTTTAGTTAGTTTATTTAATTGTATTTAATTGTAGGTATTTGTAGGTAATTAATTTAATTAATTTAATGATAGTGTAGTGTTAGGTGTAATTGTAACTTAGGTTAGTTTTTATTTTACAGGTAAATTTCTCTTTATTTTAGCTAGGTAGCTATTAAATAGTTAATAACTATTTATAAGCTATTGTACCTAGTTAAAATAAATTGAAAGTTGCCTGTAAAATAAAAATAAATCCAAAGATAGCTACAATATAATTATTATTTATATTGTAGCTATATTAGGGTTTATTTTAAAGGTAAGTATTTAGTTTTAAATAGGATTAATTTAGTTAATAAGATAAATATTATTTAGATGTATTTAATTAATATTTAAGTTAGGGGGGTGTTAGGGTTAGTGTTAGACTTAGGTTTAGGGGTTAATAATTTTATTAGAGTTGCGGCGGTGTAGGGGGGGCAGGATAGGGGTTAATAATTTTATTACAGTGGCGGCGGTGTAGGGGGGGCAGGATAGGGGTTAATAAATTTATTACAGTGGCGGCGGTGTAGGGGGGGGGCAGGATAGGGGTTAATAATTTTATTAGAGTTGCGGCGGTGTAGGGGGGGGCAGGATAGGGGTTAATCATTTTATTACAGTGGTGGCGGTGTAGGGGGGGCAGGATAGGGGTTAATAAATTTATTATAGGTGGCGACTGTGTAGGGGGGGCAGATTAGGGGTTAATAAGTGTAATATAGGTTGCGGCAGGATCCGGGAGCGGCGGTTTAGGGGTTAAACTATTTAGTTGCGGCGAGGTACCGGGATCGGCAGGATAGGGGTTAATAAATTTATTATAGGTGGCGGCGGTATAGGGGGGCAGGATAGGGGTTACTAGGTATAATGTAGGTGGCGGCGGAGTCCGGGAGCGGCGGTTTAGGGGTTAATACATTTATAAGAGTTGCGGCGGGGTCTAGGAGCGGCGGTTTAGGGGTTACTAACTTTATTTAGTTGCGGGGGGCTCCGGGGGCGCCGGTATAGGGGGTTAACATGTTTAATATAGTTGCGGCGGGCTCCGGGAGCGGCGGTTTAGGGGGTAATAACTTTATTTAGTTGCGGCGGTGTAGGGGGGACAGATAAGGGGTGTTTAGACTCGGGGTACATGTTAGGGTGTTAGGTGTAGACAGCTCCCAAAGAAATCAATGGGATGTCTGGCAGCAGCGAACATGAACTTTCGCTATGGTCAGACTCCCATTGAATCCTATGGGATCCGCCCCCTCCAGGGCAGCGGTTTGAAAACCAGGTACGCTGGGCCGGAAAAGTGCCGAGCGTACCTGCTAGTTTTTTGACAACTAGCAAAAGTAGTCAGATTGTGCCGCACTTGTGTGCGGAACATCTGGAGTGACGTAAGAATCGATCTGTGTCGGACTGAGTCCGGCGGATCGAAGCTTACGTCACAAAATTCTACTTTTGCCGGGCAGCAGGGCTTGATAACTAAGGCGAATCAGCCTCGCCACAAATACGCTGCGGAATTCCAGCGTATTTGAGGTTGACGGCTTGATAACTACGCCCCACAGGCAGGCGAGATAAGAAAATGAGCTCTGTAGGTATCTAATGTATGAAGATTTATTAAGAAATGTTTATTGATAAACTATTAGAGTGAGACGTGCAGTGAACTGGCATATTGGTTATATATGTTGATTGTCATATATTTTTAGAATTGGAACATTTTAAGAATGGATTTTTGCTCTTATTTGAGCCTTAGTTTGTAATACACAGTGTAGATCTGTTAAAGAAAATTGTTAATATGTAATAAGCGGTAAATTAACAAAGACTGTGAAATGGATGTCATTTACCTGCAACTTATATACTGTACTTTCCATTAGAACAAACTGTGTATTGTGAAGAATGTTCAATAAAAAATATTTCAATCTAAGTTTAATGCATTTATGTTGTGTTTTGTAGCGCTAACCCTTTACAAAAGGTCTTCAGTCTAGCTAAACTGACAAGCTCAAGTTGCGTTCGGCGGTATGCGATTACTTTCAACTTGTAATACGTGCGCAAGTTAGCGTGGTCACAATATTGCAATCTTACGCCCTCACTTACGTTAGCACTACACTTGTAATCTAGCCCTGAATTGGAACATAAACTCCAATTCATTGCTTACTGTTACATAATTGGTGCTCCCCTTTACAATGTACTGTGCATGCGCTATTTCTTTATGAAAGTGCATGCAGATAGACCCAGAATGTGAAAATGGAGATGCATGCGTGTAAGTACTACTAAACGATATCTCATATTTTGAAGAGTAAACGTTCTGAGTTTACCATCACTTTAATGATTTAAGAATGTTAATGATTACAACATTCATTTTAGTTATGTTTTAAGATATAGTGTTACAATTTCTAATACCACTGGCGTTAAAACCTTCACCAGACCAATATACAGTATCAACTGTTATCCCTGATGAAACAGGTTAAACAGCTTTACCTTTCCAGTCATTTGAATATTTACATTCTAAGATTTTCATATGAAAACATTTCTTTATTTGACAACTTTGCTCCCAGGTTCCCTTCCTTCCTATCCTTCATAATTAAAAAAAAAAAATCTGGATTACTTTAATTGCAATCTAAAATAAACAAATACTCTTGCAGTTTCCCAATAGCTATGGCTAGACCTTGCATTTTAGAATCTGATTTTTAGATTGTATTACTTTCACCTGAGACAAAGTCTTTCATTTTTTTTCCTCTTAACTTCATATCCCACACGTACCCTTTAAATGTTTCCTTCCTCCTTGTTTTAATCAGCCAACTATAACCTTTACTCTCATTCTAACCACATCATATACTTCAATACATAATTTCAATTATAAATGTCCTAGATTTCTGAACCATTTAGTGAACCCCTTCTGATGTTCTCCTCACCACCAAAATGTAAAGTCTAATGAATAAGTGCCCGGTAACTAAAAGTAAAACAGGGGCACTTTTATTAATTAAAGTTTACAATGGCGCTTATTTTTTTTAAATACTTACCTTTGCGTTATGGTAAACATAACGCCAATCCTCCTCCCGCAGCTCCTGCTTTCTTTAGCAGAACGATGAGGAATCTGACTTCCTCCAATCGTTGTGTGCCCCTGCTTGGCGTCCAGCTCGTGAGGTACGCAATGATTGGAGGAAGCCGGGATCGTCATCGATATGCTAATGAAAGCAGGAGCTGCGGGCGGAGGATCGGCGTTATGTTTACCATAACGCAAAGGTATTTTTAAAAATAAGCATCATTGTAAAGTTGAATGAATAAAAGTGCCCCTGTTTTTTAAGATTACTTTTAGTTAATGGGCACTTATTCATTAAACTTTACAATCACATTAAATAGACATTTACACAGAAACATTTTATACTGCATGTCATGAAGACCTCATGATTTTAGGTTGTGAGGGTTAATTTTTTTCTCTGTGTGTTATTTAGTTTTTCTAGATGAGTATTTCCCTCTATTGATCTTTACAAAAAAACAAGTTTCTTGGTTAATATTGCGTTCTGAGACCACCTTAAGTAGAAATCCTAACTTAGTACGGAGAATTGCCTTATCCGCATGAAGAATAAGATAAGGAGAAAGCTCCAAAACTCTAGGGGCAGAGGAGATTGCTAGCAGAAACAAAACCTTTCAGGACAATAACTTGATATCAACAGAATGCATAGGCTCAAATGGAGCCTGCTACAGAACTTTAAGAACCAGATTAAGACTCCAAAGAGGAGCAATAGACCTAAACACAGGTCTGATTCTAACCAAATCCTGGACAAAAGATTGAACATCTGGCAAAATTGCCAGACGCTTCTGCAGAAGAATCGGCAGAGCCGAAATATGACCCTTTAGGGTACTGACTGATAAACCCTTCTCCAGGCCCTTCTAAAGAAAGGACAGAATACAGGGAATTCTCACCTGACTCCAAGAAAAACCCCTAGATCCGCAACAAAGAAGGTATTTACACCATACCTTTTAATAAGTTTTGCGAGTAACAGGCTTACGAGCCTGAATCATAGTCTCAATAACTTTCACAGAAAAACCTTGTCTGGACAAGACTAAGCATTCCATCTCCAAGCAGTCAGCTTCAGAGAGACTAAGTTCAGATGGAGGAAGGTACCCTGAAGTAGAAGATCCTTCCTCAGAGGCAATTTCCACATGGGAAATGACAACATTCTCACTAGGTCCACAAACCAAGTTCTGCAAGACCACACTGGTGCTATAAGAATCACAAAGCCTGCTCCTGTTTGATACAAGCTATCACCCGAGGAAGAAGGCCAGCCAGAGGAAACAGATAAATTAGACTGAAATCCCATGGCACTGCCAGGGCATCTACCAGAGCTGCTTGAGGATCTCTTGATCTTGTTCCGTATCTTGGAAGCTTGGCGTTTAGACGAAATGCAATCAGATTCCAGTTCCGGAACTCCCCACTTGAGGGTTAACATTGAGAAAACTTCCAGATGGAGAGGCCATTCCCCTAGATGAAATGTCTGCCTGCTCAGATAATCCGCTTCACAGTTGTTCACCCCTGGGATATGAATGGCAGAGAGATGATAATTGTGAGACTCTGCCCACTGAAGAATGCGAGTCACCTCCTTCATAGCTAACAAGTTTTGGGTTCCTCCTTGGTGGTTGATATACGCCACCAAAGTGATGTTGTCCAATTGAAATCTGATAAACCGGCCTAAACTCAAATGAGGCCAAGCTGATAGAGAATTGAGAATTGCTCTCAATTCTAGGATATTTATAGGGAGGGCAGACTCCTCTTGAGTCCAAAGTCCCTGAGCTCTTAGGGACTCCCAAACTGCTCCCCAGCCTAACAGGCTGGCATCCGTGGTCACAATCTCCCAAGAAGGTCTCAGGAAACAAGTGCCCTGAGACAAATGGTCCTGGTAGAACCACAAAAGACAGAGACATCCTTGTCTGAAAGTCTAAAACTATCCTCTGAGAGAGATCCAATTGGTCTCCATTCCATTGATTGAGCATACATAACTGTAGAGGTCTGAGATAGAAGCGAGCAAACAGAGTAATGTTCATGGATGCCACCATGAGACCAATTACTTCCATGCATACAACCACCGATGGACGAACAAAGGATGAGAACGACAGGCCTCCAGAAGCTTGAATTTTTTGACCTCTGTCAAAAAAATCTTCATATATACTGAGTCTATGATTGTCCCCAGAAAACATACACTGGTACTTGGCACCAAGGAACTTTTCCCTAGATTCACCTTCCACCCGTGAAAGCGGATAATAGCGAACAGAGAATCTGTATGGGATCTTGCTAACTGAAAAGATGGCGCCTGGACCAGGATATCGTCCAGGTAAGGAGTCACCGCAATCCCTAGAGATCTGGCCACAGCCAAAAGAGCCCCTAGAACCTTCATAAAGATTCGAGGAGCAGTGGCGAGGCAGAAAAGCAGGGCTACAAATTTAAAAAGTTGATTGAAAAAAGCAAACCTCAGGAACTTAAAATGTTCCCTGTGGATAGGTACAAGAAGATACACATCCTTTAGGTTTATAGTGGTTATAAACTGACCATCCTGAACTAGAGGGAGAATAGAACGAATAGTCTCTATTTTGAAGTACGGGACCTTGAGAAACTTGTTAAAAGACTTTAAGTCTAGAATGGGTCGAAAAGTTTCCTCCTTTTTGGGAACTACAGAAAGATTTGAATAAAATCCCTGACCCTGTTTTGCTAGAGGAACTGGGATAATCACTCCCAGAGACGACAAATCCCTTACACAGTCTAAGAAGGCCTCTCCCTTTACCTGGTTTACAGATAATCTTGATAATAGGAATCTGTCCCTGGGGGGACAAGACTTGAACAAAGTCCATGCGGTACAGCACTGTGGTAGCGGGTGGTGCAAGCTGTAGGGGTACCACACAAATCCCCAATAATATAGCACAGTCCAAAAGAAACAGCAGCACTCACCACTTATGCAAAAGCTTCCATCTTTATTGAGACTTCAAAGAAAAATGACAAAGTTTCGGACCTCTAGTCCTTAGTCATGTCAATACACAAATGCAGGTAACACACCTTAATAAAGGGGTAGGGGTTACAAACCACACCTCCTAATTAACTTCTTAACTGCAAAATCACAGATACTATTTCAGTGCTACCTGACAAAAAGAGAATGCACCATCTAGTGAGAGAAATACAAAAGTGCATGCAAATAAAATCAATTATATATAAAAAAATTATTTATATAATTTTTTTTTTTACAATGTTATACATAAGAAGTACAGAATACAAAATATCAATCTAATATATATCGTAATTTTTACCCAAAACAGAGGTGGATCAAAGGAAGACTGAAAGGTCATATTCTTTGTTCATTCCAATTGGATACCGCGTCTCCAATTTGTTAATCCAAAAATACCTAAGTTGGCAGATATTGTGACCTGCCTGAATGAAATTTTCAGCTACTGTATTTTTTATTTTACTGTTCCTAATATGAGACCTATGCTCACCTATCCTCTCCCGGACCATCCTAGTGGTCTCTCCGATATAACTCAGTTTCATCATGTATATGGCATAGGTGGTATTGCATGTAAATAGACCCCTAATGCTATATTTCTTACCAGTACGTGGATGAAAGAAATATTTTCCCTTTATCATACTATTACAACTGGCACAACCCAGACATGAATAACAACCTAAGTTTTTATCAGAAATATATGTCTGTACATTTGTCTTTTGAGGGCCTATGTCAGCTTTAATAAGTCTATCTCTAAGATTCTCACTTCTCCTATAGGCGGGCATAAAACCTGACTGAAATTCCTTAACTAGGGGATTGCATGTGCTCAAAATATGCCAGTGTTTTCTAAGGATATAATTTATATGATTACTCAATTCATTAAATTTAGTGACAAAGACAGGACGATCTTGTTTGGTCTTAATCTTAACTTTTGGTTTGGATGACTCAAGCAGACTATTACGGGGTAATGCTGCTATTTCCTTAATCTCTTTGTCTACTAGCCCTGAGGGGTAACCCCTCATTTTAAACTTGTCTCCCATTTCATTTAATCTCTGTTTAACAAGTGTATCGTCAGATACAATTCTCCTGACTCTCAGGAGTTGACTACAGGGCAATGACTTCTTAAGGGACTCAGGAATCAAAATGGAGCAGGCTATTTTTATAAGTGGATTTTATATACAAATCTGTTCCAAAGCCATAACCAGATTTATAAATCTTGGTGTCCAAAAATTCAATGCTTTCCTCACTGTGTTTTAGAGTAAACTTAATATGTATGGTTGCACTATTCAGCTGACTAACAAATTCCCATAGGGATCCAATGTCGTCCAACCATACGCCAAATATATTGTCTATGTAGCGCCACCAAGTGGCGCCACATAGAACAAAGAGACCATTCTCAAAAATGAATTTCTCTTCAAAGATGTTCATAAATATATTTGCATATGTCGGGGCAACATTGGACCCCATGGCCGTGCCCTGCTGTTCAATATAAAATTCATCCTGAAATAGGAAATAATTGCATCTTAATACAATCTCAAGGAGGTCTAAAATAAAGTCAATTTGACAGTTATTGAATGTACTAAATTGTTGCAAAACCTTTTTCACAGCTCCCAAACCAGATGCATGTGTTATAAAAGTGTAAAGGCTTGATACATATAATGTATATAAGATGGTTTTATCCGTAGCTATATTTAGGTCACTTAGTTTGACAATAAAATCACTTGTGTCTCTAATGTAAGAACTGGACAATTCTACAAAGGGTCTTAAAATATGGTCTAAGTAAATTGAAATGTTAGAACACACAGAATTCATGCTAGAAATAAACAATGGGACGTCCCGGGGGGGCCTGTAGATTCTTATGTACCTTAGGTAAGGTGTATAATACAGGCGTTCTGGCATGTTCACATGAAAGAAAAGTAATCTCTTTTTTACCAATTATACCATTCTTAAAGGGACAGTAAACCTTAAAAATAATGTTATATAATTCTGCACATAGTGCAGAATTATATAACATTATATTAGCGCAATCTTTATAAAACAAAATTTCCCCTTTTTTTTCAAACAGCGCATCGGGCCAGCTGTATAGTCACAGCCCGGCCCGACCGCGCCATAGCACTAAGTGCAGCTCGCTCCTGCTGTCTGACAGGAGGCATATAAGACCTTTAAAGGCATATAAGACCTTGTTTTTAATTTCTTTCTCAATATTAAATATTGGATTATATGGTAAACGGTGATACACCTCACCATCTGACAATTGGGACTTAATTTCCTTCACATAATATTCTTTATCTAAAAGGACAGTGGCTCCGCCCTTATCGGCAGATTTTAGAATAATATTTTTGTTTGTCTGTAGGGTTTTTAATGCTCTCATAGATTTATTGTTCAAAAAATACCCATTGTTAACATTAGTGTCTGTATGTTTGTTTCTCTTTCTTTGGACTTTGTCCTGTAAGTTTTTAACATCATCAAGTACTAGTTTCGAAAAAAATATCAACGCTATAGTCATAACTTTGTGGCATATATCTACTTTTAAGTTTCAAACCCAAATGATTAAGATGTAACCTACTAGGGTTAACTAAAGGTTTATCAAATTTATCCACATAACAATCATTAGAGAACATTGACTTTAATTTGAGAGATCTAAAAAATTTGAAAAGATCTTTCTCAATTTAAAAAAAATCACATTTAGCAAAAGGGCAAAAAGAGAGTTCTCGTTGTAATAGTAGCGACTCAGTCTCTGTAATCTGTACCTGTGATAAATTTAAAACTAGTGATTCACCCTTGCTCCCCGTCTGTTCTGATTGCTTCTGTGTGGTGCCATGTCTGTGTCTCCTGCCCCCACGTCTGACCTTATGTCTTTTTCCGAGTCCCCCGTTGAGGATCCCAACTCCTGGCTTGTATTGGCTGTTCCGCCATAGCGGCGTCTAGTGTACCTAGTGTCTACGGAAACCGGAAGCTCCTCTTACGTAATTTCCTGTACGATCGGATCTCCAGCGATACACTGTAGCCATCGCGCAGAAACTTAGTGCGTTTAGGGACAAGACTTGAATCCTATACTAATCCCTGGGACATCCACTGCCCAAGGATCTGGAACGTTGTGAATCCAAGCCTGCTGAAAAAAAGGAAAGCCTGCCCCCTACCCGATAAAGAACTGGATCAGGGGCAGTCCCTTCATGCTGACTTAGCCTCAGCGGAAGACTTTCTGGAATGCTTACCCTTGTTGAAGGGCTGGCTAGCTTTCCAAGAAGGCTCAGATTTAGAAGACGAGGAAGATCTCTGTCCCTTGAAGTTACAAAAGGAACGAAAATTAGAAGTCTGATGACCATTGGGTCTATTCTTCTTACCCTGTGGTAAAAAACAGAATTTATGCTTACCTGATAAATTACTTTCTCCAACGGTGTGTCCGGTCCACGGCGTCATCCATAACTTGTGGGAATATTCTCTTCCCCAACAGGAAATGGCAAAGAGCACAGCAAAAGCTGTCCATATAGTCCCTCCTAGGCTCCGCCCACCCCAGTCATTCGACCGACGGACAGGAGAAAAACAGGAGAAACCATAGGGTGCCGTGGTGAATGTAGTTAAAGAAAGAAATTCATCAAACCTGATTAAAAAACCAGGGCGGGCCGTGGACCGGACACACCGTTGGAGAAAGTAATTTATCAGGTAAGCATAAATTCTGTTTTCTCCAACATTGGTGTGTCCGGTCCACGGCGTCATCCATAACTTGTGGGAACCAATACCAAAGCTTTAGGACACGGATGAAGGGAGGGAGCCAATCAGGTTACCTAAACAGACGGCTTGCAAAACCTTTCTCCCAAAAATAGCCTACGAAGAAGCAAAAGTATCAAATTTGTAGAATTTGGCAAAAGTGTGCAGGGAAGACCAAGTCGCTGCCTTACATATCTGATCAACAGAAGCCTCGTTCTTGAAGGCCCATGTGGAAGCCACAGCCCTAGTAGAGTGAGCTGTGATGCGTTCAGGAGGCTGCCGTCCGGCAGTCTCATAAGCCAATCAGATGATGCTTTTCAGCCAAAAGGAAAGAGAGGTAGCAGTAGCTTTTTGACCTCTCCTCTTGCCAGAATAAACGACAAACAGAGAAGACGTTTGTCTGAAATCCTTTGTTGCTTCTAAATAGAACTTTAAAGCACGAACTACATCTAAATTGTGTAACAAACGTTCCTTCTTTGAAACTGGATTCGGACACAAAGAAGGCACAACTATTTCCTGGTTAATATTCTTGTTGGAAACAAACGTTGGAAGGAAACTAGGTTTAGTACGCAAAACAACCTTATCTGAATGGAACACCAGATAGGGCGGATTACACTGCAGAGCAGATAACTCAGAAACTCTTCTAGCAGAAGAAATAGCAACCAAAAACAGAACTTTCCAAGATAACATCTTGATATCTTTGGAATGTAGAGGTTCAAACGGAACCCCTTGAAGAACTGAAAGAACTAAATTCAGACTCCAGGGAGGAGTCCAAGGTCTGTAAACAGGCTTGATCCTGACCAAAGCCTGAACAAAAGCTTGAACATCTGGCACAGCTGCCAGTCGTTTGTGTAACAAGACAGATAAAGCAGAAATCTGTCCCTTTAGAGAACTCGCTGATAATCCCTTATCCAAACCTTCTTGAAGAAAAGAAAGGATCCTAGGAACTTTGATCTTACTCCATGAGAATCCCTTGGATTCACACCAACAGATATATCTTTTCCATATTTTATGGTAAATTTTTCTAGTTACAGGTTTTCTGGCTTGTACCAGAGTATCTATCACAGAATCCGAAAACCCACGCTTAGATAAAATCAAGCGTTCAATTTCCAAGCCGTCAGCTGGAGGGAAACTAGATTTGGATGTTCGAATGGACCCTGTACTAGAAGATCCTGTCTCAAAGGTAGCTTCCATGGTGGAGCCGATGACATATTCACCAGGTCTGCATACCAAGTCCTGCGTGGCCACGCAGGAGCTATCAAGATCACCGAGGCCCTCTCCTGTTTGATCCTGGCTACCAGCCTGGGAATGAGAGGAAACGGTGGAAACACATAAGCTAGGTTGAAGGCCCAAGGCGCTACTAATGCATCCATGTCTGGAATGTCGCCTTGGGATCCCTGGATCTGGACCCGTAGCAAGGAACCTTGAAGTTCTGACGAGACGCCATCAGATCCATGTCTGTTCCCACTCCCCCGGATAGAATGTCTGACGACTCAGATAATCCGCCTCCCAGTTTTCCACTCCTGGGATGTGGATCGCAGATAGGTGGCAGGAGTGATCCTCAGCCCATTTTATGATTTTGGTCACTTCTTTCATCGCCAGGGAACTCCTTGTTCCCCCCTGATGGTTGATGTAAGCAACAGTCGTCATGTTGTCTGATTGGAATCTTATGAATCTGGCCTTTGCTAGTTGAGGCCAAGCCCTGAGAGTATTGAATATCGCTCTCAGTTCCAGAATGTTTATCGGGAGAAGAGACTCTTCCCGAGACCAAAGACCCTGAGCTTCAGGGAGTCCCAGACCGCGCCCCAGCCCACTAGACTGGCGTCGGTCGTGACGATGACCCACTCTGGTCTGCGGAAGCTCATTCCCTGGGACAGGTGATCCTGGGTTAGCCACCAACGGAGTGAGTCTCTGGTCTTCTGATCTACTTGAATCACTGGAGACAAGTCTGTATAGTCCCCATTCCACTGTTTCAGCATGCACAGTTGTAATGGTCTTAGATGAATTCGCGCAAAAGGACCTATGTCCATTACTGCAACCATCAACCCTACTACTTCCATGCACTGAGCTATGGAAGGTCGTGGAACAGAGTGAAGAACTTGACAAGCGTTTAGAAGTTTTGACTTTCTGACATCTGTCAGGAAAATCTTCATTTCTAAAGAATCTATTATTGTCCCCAAGAAAGGAACTCTTGTCGACAGAGACAGGGAACTCTTTTCTATGTTCACCTTCCACCCGTGAGATCTGAGAAAGGCCAGAACGATGTCTGTGTGAGCCTTTGCCTTTGAAAGAGACGACGCTTGTATCAGAATGTCGTCCAAGTAAGGTGCCACTGCAATGCCCCTTGGTCTTAGAACCGCTAGAAGGGACCTGAGTACCTTTGTGAAAATCCTTGGAGCAGTGGCTAGCCCGAATGGGAGAGCCACAAACTGGTAATGTTTGTCCCGAAAGGCGAACCTTAGGAACTGATGATGATCTTTGTGGATAGGAATATGTAGATACGCATCCTTTAGATCCACGGTAGTCATAAATTGACCCTCCTGGATTGAAGGTAAAATCGTTCGAATAGTTTCCATTTTGAACGATGGAAATTTGTTTAGAATCTTTAAATCCAGAATTGGTCTGAAAGTTCCCTCTTTTTTGGGAACTACAAACAGATTTGAGTAAAACCCCATTCCTTGTTCCACAGTTGGAACTGGGTGTATCACACCCATTTTTAACAGGTCTTCTACACAATGTAAGAATGCCTGTCTCTTTATTTGGTTTGAAGATAAGTGAGACATGTGGAACCTTCCCCTTGGGGGTAGTTCCTTGAATTCCAGAAGATAACCCTGAGAAACTATTTCTAGTGCCCAGGGATCCTGAACATCTCTTGCCCAAGCCTGAGCGAAGAGAGAGAGAGTCTGCCCCCTACAAGATCCGGTCCCGGATCGGGGGCTACTCCTTCATGCTGTTTTGGTAGCAGCAGCAGGCTTCTTGGCCTGCTTACCCTTGTTCCAGCCTTGCATCGGTTTCCAAGCTGGTTTGGTTTGCGAAGCATTACCCTCTTGTCTAGAGGCTGCAGAGTTGGAGGCCGGTCCAATCCTGAAATTGCAAAAGGAACGAAAATTAGACTTATTCTTGGCCTTGAAAGGCCTATCTTGTGGGAGGGCGTGGCCCTTACCCCCAGTGATATCTGAGATAATCTCTTTCAATTCTGGCCCAAAAAGGGTTTTACCCTTGAAAGGGATATTAAGCAACTTTGTCTTGGAAGATACATCCGCTGACCAAGACTTTAGCCAGAGCGCTCTGCGCGCCACAATTGCAAACCCTGAATTTTTCGCCGCTAATCTAGCTAACTGCAAAGCGGCATCTAAAATAAAGGAATTAGCTAACTTAAGTGCGTGAACTCTGTCCATAACCTCCTCATACGAAGTCTCTCTACTGAGCGACTTTTCTAGTTCCTCGAACCAGAACCACGCTGCTGTAGTGACAGGAATAATGCACGAAATAGGTTGCAGGAGGTAACCTTGCTGTACAAAAATCTTTTTAAGCAAACCCTCCAATTTTTTATCCATAGGATCTTTGAAAACACAATTATCCTCGATAGGAATAGTAGTGCGCTTAGCTAGTGTAGAAACTGCCCCCTCGACCTTAGGGACTGTCTGCCATAAGTCCTTTTTGGGGTCAACCATAGGAAATAATTTCTTAAAGGTATGCCGGGCTTCTCCCACTCCTTATTCACTATGTCCGCCACCCGCTTGGGTATAGGAAAAGCGTCGGGGTGCACCGGAACCTCTAGGAACTTGTCCATCTTGCACAATTTTTCTGGAATGACCACGTTGTCACAATCATCCAAAGTAGATAGCACCTCCTTAAGCAGTGCGCGGAGATGCTCTAATTTAAATTTAAATGTCACAACATCAGGTTCTGCCTGTTGAGAAATTCTACCTGAATCAGAAATTTCCCTATCTGACAAAACCTCCCTCATGGCCACTTCAGATTGGTGTGAGGGTATGACAGAGCAATTATCATCAGCGCCCTCCTGCTCTACAGTGTTTAAAACAGAGCAATTGCGCTTTCTCTGAAATGCAGGCATTTTGGATAAAATATTTGCTATGGAGTTATCCATTACTGCCGTCAATTGTTGCATAGTATCAAGCATTGGCGCGCTAGAAGTACTAGGGGTCGCCTGCGCGGGCATAACTGGTATAGACACAGAAGGAGATGATGTAGAACTATGTCTATTCCCTTCATCTGATGAATCATCTTGGGCAACTTTACTATCTGTGGCAGTACTGTCCTTACTTTGTTTGGACGCTATGGCACAATTATCACACAATTTTGAAGGGGGAGACACATTGGCTTCCATACATACAGAACATAGTTTATCTGAAGGCACAGACATGTTAAACAGGCTTAAACTTGTCAATAAAATACAAAAACCGTTTTAAAACAAAACCGTTACTGTCTCTTTAAATTTTAAACAGGGCACACTTTTTTACTGAATATGTGAAAAACTATGAAGGAATTGTTCAATTTTAACCAAATTTTCACCACAGTGTCTTAAAGCATTCAAAACATTGCACCCCAAATTTCAGACCTTTAACCCTTAAAATGACGAAACCGGAGCCGTTTACAGTTTTAACCCCTCTACAGTCCCAGCTACAGCCTTTGCTGCGACTTTACCAAACCCAGGGGGGTATACGATACCAAATGAAGCCTTCTAGGAACCTTTTCAACCACTTCCAGACCCACACACATGCAGCTGCATGTCCTGCTCTCAAAAGTAACTGCGCAGTAATGGCGTGAAAATGAGGCTCTGCCTACTACATAGAAGGCCCTTCCTGACTGGGAAGGTGTCTAAACCAGTGCCTGACGTAAAAAAACGTTCCCCAAAGTTATAAAGTGTGAATTTCAACTTCAAGCTGTATAAAATGCCCAAATAAAGCAATCGATCTAGCCCATAAAAGTGTCTACCAGTTTTATAGCCCATATTAAGCCCTTTATTCTGTTTGAGACTAAGAAAATGGCTTACCGGTCCCCATGATGGGGAAAATGACAGCCTTCCAGCATTACTCAGTCTTGTTAGAAATATGGCTAGTCATACCTTAAGCAGAAAAGTCTGCCAACTGTTTCCCCCAACTGAAGTTATCTCATCTCAACAGTCCTATGTGGAAACAGCAAACGATTTTAGTTACTGCTGCTAAAATCATATTCCTCTCACAAACAGAACTCTTCATCTTTTTCTGTTTCAGAGTAAATAGTACATACCAGCACTATTTTAAAATAACAAACTCTTGATAGTAGAATAAAAAACTACAACTAAACACCACATACTCTTCACCATCTCCGTGGAGATGCTGCTTGTTCAGCGGCAAAGAGAATGACTGGGGTGGGCGGAGCCTAGGAGGTACTACATGGACAGCTTTTGCTGTACTCTTTGCCATTTCCTGTTGGGGAAGAGAATATTCCCACAAGTTATGGATGACGCCGTGGACCGGACACACCAATGTTGGAGAAAAAACTCCCTTTCCACCAGTAACCGTGGAAATGATCTCTGCCAGACCCGGACCAAATAAAGTCTTACCCTTAAAGGGTAGAGACAGAAGCTTGGATTTAGAAGTCACATCCGTCCGCAGACCAAGACTTTAACCAAAGGGCTCTAAGGGCTAGTATCGCAAAACTAGAAATCTTGGCCCCCAGTACAACTTGCATACTGGCATCACAGATAAAAGTATTAGCAAGCTTTAGAGCCTTGATCCTATCCTGGATCTCCTCTATAGTAGTCTCCTCTGAAATTAGATCAGAGAAAGAGTCACACCAATAAGAAGCTGCACCAACAACCGTCGCAATACTAGCAACTGGTTGCTACTGCAAACCCTGATGAAGAAATATCTTTCTTAAATAACCCTCCAGTTTCTTACCCATAGGGTCTCTAAAAGAGGAACTATCCTCGAGAAGGTAGATATAGCGCCCTCTATTATAGGAACAGTGCGCTACAGATCTCGCACTGAATCAGCCACAGGAAACATCTTTTTAAACATGGGAGACGGGTTAAAAGAAACACCTGGCTTCTCCCATTTCTGAGATATAATGTCAGACATGCGATCTGTAACAGGAAAAACCTCCACAGATTTAGGTTTGACATCAAAAACTTTATTCAGTTTATTAGCCCTTTTAGGAGCCTCTGCAACATCATCATCCAAAGTAGCTAAAACCTCCTTAAAAAGTAAATGGAGATGCTTCAGTTTAAATCTAAAATTAAAGCTTGGGATTGGCTTCCAGGGTAAATAAAATAGCCCTTTATTTCTCTTATACTTTAATTTCAATATAGAAAAAAAATAGAAAAACTCTAAGCATAGATAAGTATTTATTAAAAAACAGCACCTCTACACCGCAGCCATGCTGGAGAGACTCACCCAACCGGTAACCAGGAATCCAATCCACACCAGCAGATAAATCCTGTTCAAACTGCAGATCCTAGAAAGCTGCGAACATCAGAGAGAAGTGACAGACAGGAAAAACGATCTAATGCTAACAAATCCGGTCTGTCTCCTTGAAAAAACTGCTCCAAACAGCCTGCTAGAAACAAACTGTTCAGCACTCAGGAAGTAACTGAACGGTCACATTATCGCAAATTCAAAAGTAAGGTGCGGTCCAACAACTTTCTTAAAGAGATATTACCCAAACTAAATTACAGGTAAACTTGTGCAAATAAATCCCCATAGCCAAAATCAAAAAAGCCTTCACATGACAGAACAGTGCCTTGAACTGCTGCCCAATAAATCCCCAACCTTTAAAAGGGATATTCAGTCCCATAAGGATCCACCTTGTTCGCTAAGTATCCTTTTTTTTTTTTTAAACAAGGAACTCCTAAGTGCTGCATCCTTTTCACCTAAAAGGTAAAAGCACTTACCTGTGGATCCGCTGTAGGGCAGGCACAGCAGACACGTGTGACAAAATCCTCACTGACATAGACCTGTAGATAAAGAAAAAACAGAGTAACCAACCATGGTTTTCTATATAGGGGTAGCGAAAATGTTGGAAGGTAAGCAAAGACCACCTCGACGTCTTCCAACTGCTAAAAGCCACTATTACTCTTACTAAAGAGAATTACATGGACACGGCATAACCGCAATCCTTGCTTGCAGGGAAAAGTACCCATTAAAGGATTAACAACTTGATTTCTTCAGACAACTTCTTCGCACATCAACTACAATGTTACACAGGCAAAGAATGACTGGGGATTGTGGGTAATGAGAGGATACTTGAAGCTTTGCTGGGGTGTTCTTTGCCTCCACCTGGTGACCAGAATTTGAATTCCCACTAGTAATTGAATGGATTCGTGGACTCTCCATGCATTGGAAAGAAAAGTCAATACTTCATCAGTTTGGATAGAATCTCATATAAGATTAATAAGTAACTCATAGCTTTTATCTAAATAGCATAAGGATTATGCTGGCAAATGTTTTCGGTGCACTTTTCCAACAGTGGACACTGTTCACTATTTTTGGTTATGTCCTAAAGTTACTAGAATTTGGTACAGAGTGAATTTCTGTCTGAATCGTTTTCTGATGGACAAAATGCACTTTCAACTGTGGCATATTATTTTTTTTTGTATGAGAAACATGGTACTGACGGAAATAATTGTTTAATTAACACGGCGATCCTAGTTGGGTGCAATCTAATCTTGAGGTACTGGAAATCATCTCACTTGCCCTAGTATCACTAAATTTGCTAAAAAGATTCAGATGTAAATGATAATAGAACATGAATTAGTCTAAGTTGCAGATAAAGAATTAAACATATTTTTGTTAAAATGAGCAGAAGTGATTAAATTTCTGCTCATGCCAGCACAGTTTTCCAAATTGTTTCCCCCTTCCAGAAATCTATTTTTTTTTAAACTGCCATTCAAATGGGTCTCTTCCCTGCTTACTTTCCTGCTGGGACTTATTTGTCTGAGTAAAAATTTTAATCATGTAAAATGACGCTAGGCACGCCTCACAGCCCACAATTCCATATAGGAAGCGGCTATGGTTTCAGGACAGCCGAACAGTTAGCACGTCCCATGCTGTCCTAACTGTGCTAAAGCCCAGCACAGTTAAGATGGCATAGAACGTCCTAACGGTGTTAACTGGTTCTTAATGATGTTTTTTACTTAAAGGCACAGTCTACTAGAATTTTTTTATTGTTTAAAAAAATAGATAATCCCTTTATTACCCATTCCACATTTTTGCATAATTAACACTGTTATATCAATACACTTTTTACTTCTGTATCTAAGCCTCTGCAGACCTCTGCTCCCTTATCTCAGTTCATTTGACAGACTTGCATTTTAGCCAATCAGTGCTGACTCATTAATAACCATGGGAGTGAGCACAATGTTATCTATATGACACACATGAACTAGCACTGTCTAACTGTGAAAGACTGTCAGAATGCACTGAGAGAAGAGGCGGTTTCATGGCTTAGAAATCAGTTTATGAGCCTTCCTAGGTTTAGCCTTTAGTTATTATTATCGGTTATTTGTAGAGCGTCAACAGATTCTGCAGCGCTATAAACATAGGCGGAATACAAGGAAACATTTATAGGGATCAGACGGGTAGAGGGCCCTGCCAAGAATGGCACTGTTGTAGTCAGTTCTAAAGAAGGTGATCTAAAAACAGCATGGCTCTTAGGCTTACATGCTAAGGGGGTTCAAGGGGATAGCAATGGAGGAAAGGAAACGGTATAAAGAAAGGTTAGTGTAGGTTGTATGCATTCCTAAACAGTAGAGTCTTTAGGGAGCGCTTGAAGCTTTCAAAACTAGGGGAGAATCTTGTGGAGCGAGGCAGAGAATTCCACAAGATGGAAGCCAGTCTGAAGAAATCCTGCAAGCGGGAGGAGGAGAGTAGGAGGTCATGAGCAAAGCGAAGGGGACGGAGGGAGAGTATCTGGAGACAAGGTCTGAGATATAGGGGGGAGCAGTGCAGTTGAGGTCTTTGTATGTCAGAGTGAGAATTTTGTGTTTAATCCTGGAGGCAAGAGAATGCCAGTGAAGGGATTGGCAGAGGTACAGCAGATGAAGAGTGACGTGTAAGGAAGATGAGCCTGGCAGAGGCATTCATTATGGATTGTAAAGGAGCAATGCAGCATCTGGGGAGACCAGAGAGGACAGAGTTGCAGTAATCGAGTTGGGAAAGGATGATAGAGTGGATTAAAATCTTAGTTGTGTCTTGTGTAAGGAAATGTCTAATTTTAGAGATGTTTTTAAGGTGGAAGCGGCAGTATTTAGCCAAGGACTGAATGTGAGGAGTGAAATAAAGATCTGAGTCAAGTGTGACCCCAAGACATCGGGCATGCAGGGAAGGGGTAATGATGGAGTTGTCGACAGTTATAGAGAGATTGGGGGTGGAGATTTTCGAAGAAGAAGGGAAAATAAGGAGCTCAGTTTTGGAGAGATTTAGCTTGAGGTAGTGAGAGGACATCCATGAAGAGATGTGAGAAAGACAGTTAGTGACACGGGTTAGCAAGGAAGGAGATAGGTCTGGTGCAGAGAAATAGATTTGGGTGTCTTCTGCATACAAATGATTTTGGAGCCTGTGGGACTTGTGACAGACCCTTCTGTCAGGACTGAAGGAGTTAACTGTGTTCAGCTTTAAGGAGCTAATTTCTAACGACAAGGTTACTAGCCTCAGCTATTGTGTACTGTCATTAAAGTTAGTGATAAACAGTCCATTGTTTAATCACCCTCAGAGAGCAGACGCCTAGGTGATAAGAAAAGCCAAATGTGTCTTGTGTTTAAGTTATCTGCCTAAGTAAAGTAATGTGATTCTATTGTGGCCTGTCAAAGGGCGTTGTCCCTCCATGTAATGTACAACATTCTTTCAACCCCCCATCTGGGGGGTCAGACCTGCATAAATACTGGGCATATGAGCCTTAATAAATTCATTCTGTTTTAAACCTGAAAACTGGCTGGGTTGTGAGTTGCTGATTCCCTATTCAGGACATTCTTCATCTGGTATTAACCCTTGGTATCCTGTTGGTACCGTAACAATTGGTGGCAAGCGACGGAATGAACCTTATCGCCCAGAAGAGCAACTACACAAGCCAGTAACCTCAGGAAGAGGGGGGTTATTACAATACTGACTAAGATGGAAGGAGTACCAGGGACCGAAGGAACCAATGGGCCCAGCATATCAGGCAGAACCCCCGAAGAAGCAAGCTTTGATCGGGAGGTTAAAATAAGACTGGCACATTATGGCCCCAACCCATCTGCGGAAATTATCGACCGGGTCATAGCAGCTGTGGAGGCCAACCTACTTCGCCAAAGCGGCGCTGCAGCAACCCCAGTGGAAAAGAGAAAAGTACATTTTGCAGCTTTTAAAAACTTCCTGGAAACAGAAGGAGAGATTGATGGGTATCTTGCGGATTTTGAGAGGCAATGTGCACTACACAAGGTACCCGCAGAGGACTGGGTCACGATATTATCCGGAAAATTATCCGGCCGGGCCAGTGAGGCTTTTTGGGCCATTCCAGATGAGGAAGTCGGGGATTATAATACTGTAAAAGAGGCTCTGCTCTCCAGGTATGCGGTTACACAGGAGGCATACCGGAGGCAGTTCAGAGACACTGTTAAATTGGCTGGTGATTCCTACGTTGAGTGGGCATATAAGGTGCACCGCACAGCAGCTCACTGGATGGCGGGGTGCCAAGCCGTATCTGGGGAAGAGGTGCTGCAGCTATTCCTGTTGGAACATTGCTTTGACAAGTTATCAGCAGGAGTTAGAGAGTGGGTTCGGGACCGTAAACCCTCCACCCTGCATGAAGCTGCTCGCCTGGCAGATGAGTATACGGATGCCCGCAAACTGGACACTGCTACCACTAAGCCCCCTGCTAGAGTGGAGTACAGACCCCCAGTCACCCCAGCAGCTGCCAGTTACCAAACCCCGGCGCACCGCTATACCCCCCGGCCTCTGGCCACGAACTACCCTCAGAGAGCCTGGTTCAATTCGCGGGGCTACTCACAACCTATTCGGTGCTTTGGATGTAAGCAACTAGGGCACAAAAGACCAGAGTGTCCCCTAAACGCAGCGAACCAAGCGCAGTCCTGGAGAAGACCCGCCGGCGGAATCCCACGTAATCCTCAGCCTACGGCCCGCTACATAGAGACGCCAGAATTCTGGGGCAGCCTACATGAAGCAGACCCCGTGCAAGCTGCCCACCGGAATAACCGGCAACTGGTTAAAGTGAATGGGAAGGAGGTCAGTGGTCTACGGGATACTGGTGCTACCATGACCTTGCTTCAAAAGAACTTGGTGTCTGAGAAACAGCACACTGGAGACACTGTGGCTGTGAGGGTAGCAGGGGGCGCTGTGTTCCGCCTACCTGTTGCCAGGGTACATTTGGATTGGGGAGTGGGTGCTAGACCTGTGAATGTGGGGGTCAAGAAGGATTTACCTGCTGATGTTCTCCTTGGAAATAACTTGGCCCCCCTTGTTTCTGCCTATGCTCCCATGGGTCCCGCTGATGTTAACCCTGTGACTACCCGTGCGCAGATCCGTGCAGCAGAGACTGACCCACCTGCTGCTAAGCCCCAGAACGCTGAGCTCAGTAAATCTCTATCCGCTATTGATACGTGGAAGTCCCGTTACAATGCGCTGATGAAGGAGAAGAGTCACGTAGAGGATAAAATGGTCACGTTAAATAATTACGTAACAGTGCTAGCGGGAGAGAAGAGGAGTGCAGAGGAAAAAGCACGTTTAGAACAGGAATCTCTGCTAGACAGGCTGCACCGACAGACTGCAGAAAACACCAGCTTGAGAGTGGAACATGAAACATTAAAGACAAACTTAGTGACACTGTCGGAAAAGCTGATGCTGGCTCATAGTGAGGTGCAGCAACTCAAGGGCACCCTATGTCAGTATGAAGGGATTGTGGATACCTATAAAGAGCAGGTACAAAAACCACGTAAAGAAGCTGATGATATTTTGAAGGACTGTTTAGCCCTAGTCGGGGCACTGAAGAGGTTGAACCCTTATTTATACGGACAGGGATTCTCTCTCATAACGGGAATACAGATGGATTGCCCCGGCAAACTGACATGCCTACCACCTCCTAGTCCGGTCATCCCCAGGTTGACCCACCAAAGGGTCAAGCCGGGTCTGCCGGAGTGTTCCACAAGGGGGGAGCTATGTGACAGACCCTTCTGTCAGGACTGAAGGAGTTAACTGTGTTCAGCTTTAAGGAGCTAATTTCTAACGACAAGGTTACTAGCCTCAGCTATTGTGTACTGTCATTAAAGTTAGTGATAAACAGTCCATTGTTTAATCACCCTCAGAGAGCAGACGCCTAGGTGATAAGAAAAGCCAAATGTGTCTTGTGTTTAAGTTGTTATCTGCCTAAGTAAAGTAATGTGATTCTATTGTGGCCTGTCAAAGGGCGTTGTCCCTCCATGTAATGTACAACATTCTTTCAACCCCCCATCTGGGGGGTCAGACCTGCATAAATACTGGGCATATGAGCCTTAATAAATTGATTCTGTTTTAAACCTGAAAACTGGCTGGGTTGTGAGTTGCTGATTCCCTATTCAGGACATTGTTCATCTGGTATTAACCCTTGGTATCCTGTTGGTAACGTAACAGGACTTTATTACGGAACCTAATGATGACATGTAGATTGAGAAGAGAAGGGTACCAAGGACAGAGCCTTGCGGTACCCCAACAGAAAGTGGTGATGGGGTAGAGAAGGCCCCAGAGAAGGCTACACTAAAGGTACGGTTTGACAGGTAGGAAGAGAACCACGAGAGGGCTGTGTCACAAATGCCGAAGGAGTGGAGGGTTTGGAGCAAAAGAGGGTGGTCAACAGTATCAAAGGCTGCGGACAGATCGAGGAGGATAAGCAGAGAGAAGTGGCCTTTTGATTTTGCTGTAAGTAGGTCGTTAGTAACCTTAACGATTGCTGTCTCTGTGGAGTGATGGGGACGAAATCCAGATTGCAGTAGGTCGAGGGGGGAGTTTAATGTAAGGAAATGGGATAGGCGTGCATATACTAGCTTTTTGAGAAGCTTTGAGGCAAGAGGCAGTAGGGAAATAGGGCGGTAGTTGGATGGGGAGGTTGGGTTAAGAGAATGTTTTTTGAGGATAGGTGTGACCAGTGCATGTTTCAGAGATGAGGGAAATATACCGGTGCTGAGGGAGAGGTTGGAAATGTGTGTGAGTATAGGGGTATGGGTAGAAGAGAGGGAGGGGAGCAGCTTTGAGGGGATAGGGTCAAGAGGACAGGTAGTGAGGTGAGAGCTCAGTATAAGTGCTGAAACTTCTTCCTCAGTAACAGGGGGAAAAAAGCTAAATTTTTGGCTATGTGGGTTGTGGTTGATTACGAGCGTTTGAAGGGGTGAGAGAATGAAAGTATGTTAAGAGCTAATTTCGTTTCTGATGGAGTCGATTTTGTTATTGAAGTGGCTGGCAAAGTCTTGAGCAGACAGAGAAGTTTTATTAGGGGGTGGGCGGAGAAGAATATTGAAAGCGGAGAACAGATGTTTTGGGTTTGAAGAAAGATTAGAGATAAGAGTAGAGAAGTAATGTTGCTTATAGAGATTAAGGGCAGAATAGTAGGAATATAAAATTAACTTGTAATGAAGGAAATCAGCTGAACTCCGAGATTTTCTCCAGTGCCGCTCAGCAGTACGGGAACATCTGCGTAGGTACCGTGTCAGAGGAGTATGCCAGGGCTGAGGATGAGTGTGTGATTTCCGAGCAATGGTAAGAGGGGACAGATTGTCAAGGACCGATGTAAGGGTGGAATTCTAGTGGCAGGTAGATTGGTCAGGGCAGGAGGAGGAGATGGATGAGAGTAGAGGTTTGAGGGAATTATTAGCAAGCTGTTGCTGATCTAATGACATAATGTTTCTGTGAAGTATGGTGTGAGGAGTAGAAGGAGGGAGAGTTGTAGGGGGGATGAGATGTTGCAAGTGAGGAGATGGTGGTCAGAAAGAGGAAAAGGAGAGTTTGTTAAGTTTGAAATAGAGCATCGATAGCTAAAGATCAGGTCAAGGGAGTGACCATCTTTGTGAGTGGGAGAGTCAGTCCATTGTGACAAACCGAAAGAGGAAGTGAGTTGCAGAAGTTGTTTTGCAGAGGAGGCAGTGGGATTGCCAAAAGGAATATTGAAATCGCCAAGAATGAGGGCAGGGGTGCCTGAGGAGAGGAAATAAGGTAGCCAGGCAGCCAAGTGATCTAGAAATCGAGTTGAGGAGCCAGGGGGTCGGTATATGACTGCAACACGTATAGAGATGGGAGAGAATAAGCAGATTATTTGGGTTTTGAATGAGGAAAATGTGAGGGAAGAGATGGGATGTATTTCTTGGAAGGTGCAACGAGAGGAAAGTAAAATACCTACACCACCTCCTTGTCTTTTATCAGACCTAGGAGTGTGGCTGAAGTGGAGACCCCCATGTGACAGAGCAGCAGTGGATGCTGTGTCTAGGGGAGAAAGCCAGGTTTCTGTTAGAGTCAGAAGGTTGAGGGAGCGGCAGATAAAGATGTCATGTAGAGAAGTGAGCTTGTTGCAAACAGAGCGAGAGTTCCAGAGTGCACAAGTGAAAGGGGTAGTGGCTTTAGATGCAAGAGGAATGTGAGTAAGGTTACCAGAGTTTTGTTTTCTAAGTCTATGGAACAGTAAACATGGATGTGCACGGCTACGAAGTTGTTGGGGACCAGGATTAGGGGAGATGTCACCAGCAGCTAGTATAAGTAAGAGGGAGAGTGACATGAGATGAGATACAGATTTGCAGTAATGAGTTTTTGAGATGAGGTGCAGGGGGGGGAGAGAGAGTGTTTAGGGATAGATAAAGTTAATGAGTACAAAAGTAAGGTGAGTTTAAGAGAGATGGGCTAATGAACAGTGCAGGTGGTGAGGGGGAAGGAGTAATTGAATAAAGTAGTTTGTTATAGAGACAAAAGGTAGCAAAAAGGAATGTAAAGATATTGAGCATTTTTAACAAAGAATATCAAGAGAACAGAGCAAATTTGATGATAAAAGTAAATTGTTAAGTTGTTGCCCTCTCTAAATCTAGCAAGTTTAATTTTGACTAGACTGTTCCTTTAATCTCTAAATGTTTTTACTAAGAGGGGGCATCATACACCCCTTTATTTTTCTTTTTTATATAGGGTTAGGAGTATACATGCCATATTATATTTATATACTTTGTGCCAGATTACAAATTGAGCGTTAACAGTTACACATGAGCGAAAAGGGGTTTATCACTGGTGTTTGTGTGCATCGTGTTTACCGCTCATATTACGAGTTGAAAGTAAACGTGATCGATTGAGCACAATCACAATTTACGCTAGAATGATTACCTTGTTCTCAGAGCTCTGATTAACTGTTTTGCAAAACAAAAAAAGTGTCACAAAACAGAATAAAAATACATTACAAAGTACACTTACACTTATAATAACTACTAATAGCTACTGAAATCCTATTGGCTGATTTGAACAACCAATAGGATTTCAGTAGCTCTCAGAAGCTTTCATCCTATTGGCTGATTTGAATTTAAAGAATCAAATCAGTCAATAAGAATGCAAGATAAGCCATTTTGAAACGGCTACCTTGCATTCAACTTCAGTGTACAGCGGCGACCATATGAAGAGGACGCTCCACGCAAGATGGCATCGGCTTCCAGGATGGCTCCGCGCCGCCAGGATGAAGATAGAAGACGCCCCCGGGATGAATGAAGACCTCGCCGCCTGGATGAAGACTTCGCCGCCTGGATGGAGATGGATCTCCGGACTTCAGAAACCGTGAGTAGATCTTCTGGGGTTAGTGTTAGTTTTTTTTTAGGATTAGGGTTTGGGCTTTGAAAAAGAGCTGAATGCCCTTTAAAGGGCAATGCAAAAGAGCTAAATGCCCTTTTAAGGGCAATGCCCATACAAATGCCCCTTTAGGTTTTTTTTAGTTAGGTTTTTTATTTTGGGGGGTTGGTTGGGTGGTGGGTTTTACTGTTGGGGGGACTTTGTACTTTTTTTTACAGGTAAAAGAGCTGATTCTTTAGGGCAATGCCCTACAAAAGGCCCTTTAAGGGCTATTGGTAGTTTTTTGTAGGCTAGGGGGTGTTTTTATTTGGGGGGGGCTTTTTTTATTTTTATAGGGCTATTAGATTAGGCGTAATTGTTTTTATTTTTGATAATTTCGTTTATTTTTTTTGTAATCTTAGTGTTTTTTATTTTTTTGTGATTTTAGTGTTTTTGGTAAACTTAGATTTTTTAAATTCTTCGTAGGATTTGTTTTCAGTTAAAACAGGATAAGTAAACGTATACTTGATATTTAACTTTTGCAGTAACTTTATCTAAACCATAGAGAAATACTATTTAGTGGGATGTTAGTTAGGGTGCATTTATAATTGAACTCTATGTCTAATAGGATGTAGTTTTATAAGCATTATGATGCTTATAATATGTATTCCTACCGCAGATATCTATTAGTAGTAAGTTGCAATCTAATCTGCAGCAAGGTAGGCAGTTTTATTGAAATCTAAGCATTTCCTCTTCCTCGTCGCCACGGCCGTCAGCCACGAGGGAGATGATAGTATAAGCCCAGGATATGTGCGCCACTAGTATACTGTAGATGGTATTTCAGTAATCAGTGTGTTGGTTATATTTAATATATTTTATAGACAATGTCTACTATAACTCTAATTGCAGCTACATTTTCTAATCTTCCAAGTTGGTTTGCCTGTGTACATGTGATATACATGAACAAAACTTTCCCAACAATAACCAGAATACGGACCGTACTTAAACCTCATTTAACTTAGCAACCTGTTCTTTTAAAGAGAAGCAATTGACAATGCCGCTTACATCTATGCTATCCACCACTTGAATATGTCTGCTGGACAGCTAGGTCCCATTTCTCCTCCGTAATTGAAGATTGGGACATTCTGAGCAGTTTATATTGTTAAACTGAGGAAACCGGCAATTCTATCACCAGGAAATGATCTGAGAGCATTCAAAGTCCCCTTGATGTCTCTTGTTAAATCAGAAGCCCTGTTCTTTTTCACGGGGGTTAGGATTTCCTCCGGGCTTGTTATGGAGAGTAAAGAGCCTTTTTCAACAAGATCACCGGCCACCAACAGATCCCCCTCAAGCCCGTGTGGCGGCGGTATCAACTGCAGACTCTGCCCTGTTTTGTGCTGATCCTTTACACTGTGCAAATGTGCAGTGAAAGATAATCCCTGTCTTTTTTTTCTGGTGGTTATGCTGTGTAAATTCAAGGTTTTTGCCATGCTTCTACCTGGTGTGATGTCAGGCGCCATCTTGGAGATTGTGATATTGAGGATCCCTCTCGAAGTGACTCGTACTGTAGTGAGTAATTCATCCTGAGAAGCTTGCCTTTGTGTGTTTTTTACTGCTCTGAACTTGCCTTTTAGAATTATCGGCAGGGAATCGCAGCTTGTATAGTGTTGTCGGTCAGAGTGATAGTTGAGTGGGTCTCTTCTGGTGTTGAGGCCGGATCATATCCCTCTACTATTAGGTATCATGGTTTATTTAGCATGCTTCTTGTAGTTGGTGCTCGCTTTATTACTGATTGAATGGCCTGCTCTGAAGGAGCTTTGTCAATCATTGCTTGTAATAAAGATTCTATTTTGGCCATGTAGCGCTCTGGGTTGCTAGAAGGATCATCAATCTGTGGTTCCATAGTTGTTATATTTAACAGCTCTCACTATTCATTCACTCCGATGGAAATAATATGCCAAAGCGATTGGGTGTTATCCTCTTCAAAAGATCTCGGTATTGCTGTATTTAGTTTAACTTATCTAGATCTGGCTGATTACCCTAGGAGACGTTGCCTTTAGTATTAGCCGCCACTCCAGGCCTCAATTGTCCATTTTCGTCTCAGGGATCATTAATACAGCCCTTTGTAGAAAAATAATATTAGCTGTTCTGAGATAGTACAACTTCACTTGTACAGATAATAAAAAGCTGTAGGTTTGCAGTATTATTCGGCGGATTAAAGACTTTTTCTTCAAGAGCTTAGAAAAGTGTGACTGCACTGAGTTGCTGCTTGGACATGCCCCCTTATGACTAATTTTTTACGACTGTCCCTTTAACTTTTGCACCCACTGAACTAAGTCACAGGCTTGCCTGGAGTGGCTAGACTGTGACAAACTGGTTAAGGTGGAAAGGGTTGGTTAACCCTTTCTGTGACAAACTTGTGACTGTGGCAGGGAAGATAAAACCTTGTGCGTCACAATGCATATAAAAGCTATAATTATAAATATTCAGAATATTTTAATGAAAAACTTTAAATAAAAGTTGATAACATTACTATAATTAATTTGTAAAGTGCAGTCAAATTACATAGTGCAAGGAACACTCTGTCCTTCCTCATGTCAGTGACTGCTTATCTGGCATTTCTTTCTGGATGGCCTCTCACCACCTAAAGATTTAAGGGACAGTCTATTCCAAAATAAACCTTCATAATTCAGATAGGGCATGTAAATTTAAACAACTTTCCAATTTACTTTTATCACCAATTTTGCTTTGTTCTCTTGGTATTCTTAGTTGAAAGCTAAACCTAGGAGGCTCATATGCTAATTTATTAGACCTTGAAGGTCGCCTCTTATCTGAATACATTTTGACAGTTTTTCACCTCTAGAGGGTGTCAATTCATGTGTCATATAGATAACATTGTTCTCACGCAAGTTGAGTTACCTTGGAGTCAGCACTGATTGTCTAAAATGCAAGTCTGTCAAAAGAACTGAAATAAGGGGAAGTTTGCAGAGGCTTATATACAAGGTAATCACAGAGGTAAAAAGTGTATTCATTTAACTGTGTTGGTTATGCAAAACTAGGTAATGGATAATAAAGGGATTATCTATCTTGTAAAACAATAAAAATGCTGGTGTAGACTGTCTCTTTAACATGTACTAGACTGAGCTCCTTTTAATCCCCTCTCTAGCTTTACACCAATTTCTGACTTTTGTATCACTGTTGGTGGCATTACTATCTCCCCATTACCCCAAGTATGCTGCCTCAGAATTACACTAGACTACAATCTCTCCATCCTCCACATCCAATTGCTCTCTTTATCCTGATGCAGCCACCTACACAATATCTCCATAATTCATCTGTTTCTAAATGCTGACTCCACTCCCTGGTAATTTCCCAACTTAACTAATGTAATAAACTACTAACTGGCCTTCTTCTCTCCCCTTCAATACATCTTAAATGCCTCTGCCAGGCTAATAAATTAAAAAATTATCACCCTGACCTAGAAAGCCTTTACCAACGCTGCCCCCCACTACCTGTCCTCACTAATCAACAAATTTACTCCAGTCCACCCACTAAAGTCTCCAACAATGACCTGCTCCTTGCATCTTCTACCATTACCTTCTCCCATGCGGCACCAACCCACTGCAACTTACTTATTTGCGCTTTATTTACAACAGGTGGCAAGAAGAGACTTGCTCCCAAAAGAATACACACTATAGCACTCAGGACTTGTGCATATTAATTACAGTATATACTTAGCATGGATACAAGATATTGACAAATGCTAGTGAATCAAAAATTAAAATATAACTTTTAATAATATATGTTAAAATAGGATTAGAAATTAAAAACACTCTTAAGCTGCAAATGGTAGTGGATACATATAGGTTAAATATTATTTGGTTCAGCTCCACCTTTTTCCAAAAAGTATTAAACTTTTTAATTATGCTAAGAATAGTAACTTGTCTTCGCACTTACAGTAAAAAAGTATCAATATAGTGCCTTGCTTAGGGTGAAAGGTAAATACAATATAATTCAGTTTGTCTCTATCACCCTAGTTACTAGATATAATTCAATGTTGCTTGAATGTCTTTGAGTCCTAGTTATCTAGTAGATTAGCTGGCGGACACGCTACTCAGTATTCACACTAATATCACGCTCTCTATAAATTTGGGGGATATTTCAAGTTTCATTGTGCCTCATATATTCCTATCTCTTGCAACTCACAATGTCTACTGCTTGTATGAGGTGCTGTAGGTAGAGGTTTCATACAGTTTCAATTCTTAGTAGTACTATATTGGCTTAACTTCTGCAGAGAAGTGCTGCATATTTGGTGTGCGGGGTGTAGCTGATCCTTTATTATCAGTGTTTACGCTGTTCCTAATACTAAGTGTGGAGAGCGTGACGAATAATTGGTCTGTTTGGATTCGCTACCAAATACACTTATCATTGTATTGGCTTAACTTCTGCAGAGAAACGCTGCATATTTGGTATGCGGGGTGTAGCTGATCCTTTATTGTCAGTGTTTTACGCTGTTCCTAATACTAAGTGTGGAGAGAGTAACGAGTAATTGGTCTGTTTGGATTCGCTACCAAATACACTTATCAGTGTTAACCCCCCTCCTCGCTTTCTATGCATCTAGCGTTATATTAAACTTATGAGTGCTGCTAGCGTTTTCCTCTATTCAGACCTACAAAGTCAGCCTAATGTTTAATACCATTCATACATTTGTTAGTTATTACTTGACCCGCTTTTACAAAATTGCGGTCAGAGAGATCGTTGTGTTTTAACAGAGTTGAGTAAACATACGATCAGTAACTGGATTAGTTTAACTTCTCATACACTTAGACGGAACATTGCAAGTTTCATTTTAAGAGAGTAGCTGGTCAGTCTGCAATTGGAAATATAATGTGCTTGCGAGTGCTCAGAACTTCAGTTGCAGCTGGCAGCGGTGCTTGCTCTCTGCTTAATACTAAAAGTTGTAGGAATACATAATTGAACTGGTGGAAACAGACCACCTGTAACTATATTGGCAACAGTATCGACTACAGTAATTTTATATGCAGCTTAAGGCTTGCCTAAAAACACAGGAGCTCCTAGGACTCCTCACCAATTCCCTATCTTTCCTGACATGTTTCGCCGTAACCCGGCTTTTTCAAGTTTTATATACTTATTTGCGCTGTCTGACTTTCCCCTGATCTGTTCTCCTTTAAACGCTCCCTAAAACCATTTTGTACAAGGAAACCTACCACCCAACTCAGTAACAAATGAATTCCACTTACCTAATAATTGCTTTGATTTAACTCTGTACTAACATCATTCTCACTATTGCAGTCCCCTCCTGTTTCTAACCCTCCTACATTGTAAGTTCACATGGGATTAGGGCCCTCAATTCCTCCTGTATTTGTTAGATAAATGTTGTCCTGTCTCTTAAAAATATTGTATCAATGTTGTACTTTTATCTTTTGTACCCATGGACAGTGCTGCAGAATTTCTTGGTGCTTTATAAATAAAGTATAAAAATAATAATTAATTCATGGTAAAAAAAATACTGATACATAAGAAGAGACTAAACAAAACAAATTACTATAGAAAGAAGAAGGCCCTGTCCTCAAGAACTTATAACTTACAAATTGAAGGATGTGAGACAGAAGGTGTGGAGTAGCTTGTCGTGTGGAATGTAGTTGTAAAGAAAACATTTTTAAATACCCTTAAAAGTATTGTACTTTTATAAAATAACTCTCGTCCTTTAGGTTGGTCTATTTGTACACTATTGTCACCACCTCCTCCTCTAACACACTTATTATTATTATACTTTATTTATGAAGCGCCATCATATTCTGCAGCGCTGTCCATGGATACAGATCATTTAAATAAAACAATAGTATAAAACTTCTAAGACTAAGAGACAGGACAGAATTTACAAACACATACAGGAGGAATTGAGAACCCTATTCCCGTGGGAACTTACAATCTAGAAGGGTAGGAGGTTGGGAAACATGAGGTGAGGACTGCAAGAGTGAGAAAGATGTTAATGCAGAGTTAGAGGAGGGAAATGTTGTTAGGTAAAAGGAATATTATTGAGTTGGGTGGTAGGCTTCTCTGAACAGAAAAGTCTTCAGAGAGCATTTAAAGGAAGAAAGATTAGGGCAAAGCCTGACAGCACGAGGGAGAGTGTTCCAGAGGGTAGGTGCTGCACGACAGAAGTCCTGTAGTCTAGCATGAGAGGAGGTGATAGTCGCAGAAGCAAGGAGCAGGTTATTGTTGGATCTTAGTGGGCGGGCTGGAGTACACTTGTTGATTAGAGAGGATAGGTATGAGGGGAGTGGAGTTGATGAGTGTTTTGTATGCAAGGGTGAGAATTTTGAATTTAATTCTGCTGTGTATGGGGAGCCAATGAAGGGACTCACAGAGAGGTGCAGCAGATACAGAGCGGCGGGAAAGGTGGATCAGTCTGGCAGAATCATTTAGGATGGATTGAAGAGGGGAGAAGCGGGAAAGAGGAAGGCCAGTAAGTAGGTTATTGCAGTAGTCAAGTCGGGAAATAACAAGGGAGTGTACTATTTGCTTTGTGGTGTTAGCGCACAGAAAAGGTCGAATCTTGGAAATGTTGCGTAGATGGTTGCGGCAGGATGTAGAAAGCGATTGGATATGGGGGGTGAAGGATAGATTTGAGTCAAGTGTAACTCCGAGGCAGTGGACTTGGGGTGATGGGGAAATGGTGATGCCATCAACAGGGATAGAGAAGTCACAGGTCGGCGTAGAGCTTGAGGGGGGGATAAGAAGGAGCTCAGTCTTGGACATGTTAATCTTTAGGTGGTGAGAGGCCATCCAGGAAAAAATACCAAAAGAGCAATTGCTGACATGAGAAAGGACAGAGGGAGAGAGAGCAGGGGTGGAGAGGTAGATCTGGGTGTCATCAGCATAGAGGTGATATTTGAAGCCATAACTGTTGATAAGTTTACCCAGTGAAGAAGTATAAATGGAGAAGAGTAGAGGACCCAGAACAGATCCTTGAGGTACTCCAACAGACAGAGGCATTAGAGAGGAGGAGTCATTGGCAAATTACACAGAAAAAGACCTGTGAGAAAGATAAGAGTGAAACCAGGAAAGAGCAGTGCCACAGATGCCAAAAGACCTAAGGGTCTGTAGGAGGAGGGGGTGGTCAACTGTGTTGAAGGCAGCTGAGAGGTCAAGTAGGATGAGTATGGAGTAGTGGCCTATATTTTTAGCAGAGAGAAGATCGTTCGTAACCTTGGTAAAGGCAGTCTCAGTTGAGTGTTTGGGGCGGAATCCGGATTGCAGAGGGTCAAGCAAGGAGTTGGCGGACAGGAAGTGGGTTAGGCGATTATAAACTAGTTTTTCAAGGAGTTTTGATGTTAGTGGGAGCAGTGATATTGGGTGGTAGCTTTCAGGAGAATAAGGGTCAAGGGAGGGTTTTTTTTTGAGTATGGGAGTGACTATTGCATGTTTGAAAGAAGATGGGAATGAGCCGGTAGAAAGAGATAGGTTGAAGATGTGGGTAAGAGCAGGAATGAGGGTAGAAGATAGGGAGGGTATTAGATGGGAAGGTATAGGGTCGAGTGTGCAGGTAGTGAGGCGGGAGGAAGATAGCAAGGAGGAAACTTCATTCTCAGTGGCTGGATGGAGGATGCAGAGGGAGTGGCAGGGCCTGTTGATGAAGTATTGCAGGTTGGTGTTGGGATGTTGCTCCGGATAGAATTTGTTTTGTTTAAAAAGTAGTCGGCCAAGTCTTGAGCACTAAAGACAGATGAGGGGGGAGGAGCAGGAGGGTAGAAGAGAGAATTAAAGGTGGAGAAGAGTCGTTTAGGGTTTGAGGAAAGAGTAGATATAAGGGAGGAGAAGTAGGTTTGCTTGGCTAAGTGAAGGGCACAAGTGTATGAATGAAGCATAAACTTATAGTGTTTGAAGTCAGGTTCAGAGTGAATTTTCCTCCAGACACGCTCAGCAGTACAGGAGCATTTTTGCAAATAGCGTGTTTGCTGAGACTGCCAGGGCTGCAACTGACGGCGTGATGTTTTGCGCAGCTAGGGAGGGGCAAGTGTGTCTAGTGCAGAGGAGAGAGTTTTGTTATAGTGGGATGTTGCGAGATCAGGGCAGGTTATAGTGGAAGTGTGAGGGAGGAGATCTTGAATAGTTTTTGAAAATTGGAGCGGATCCACAGCATGCAGATTTCTACAGCTGCGGGGGCGGGATGGAGGAGTTGGTTTAGCTGTTGCATTAATATTATAGGTGACCAGGTGATGGTCTGAGATGGGAAAAGGGCGACAGGTGAGGTCAGATATAGAACAGAGGTAGGAAAATACCAGGTCGATGGAGTGTCCATCACGGTGGGTAAGGAATAGGGTGGATTGTGAGAGACCGAAGGAGGAAGCAAGTGAAAGAAGTTTAGAGGCAGCAGGGGCAGATGGGTTGTCAATGGGAATGTTGAAGTCCCCAAGGATTATGGTTGGTATATTTGTAGAGAGAAAGTGAGGAAGCCAGGCGGCAAAGTTGTCAAGGAAATGGGAGGTAGGTCCGGGAGGGCGATAGATGACTGCCACTTTGAGAGAGAGGGGGGAGAACAGGCGAATACAGTGGACTTCAAAGGAAGAGAAGGAGAGAGATGGGATTGATGGTAGGTACTGATAAGTGCAAGAGGGGGAGAGCAGGATCCCAACACCACCGCCACGTTTATCACCTGGCCTAGGGGTATGGCTAAAGTGAAGACCACCATGTGTGAGAGTCACCCACCCCCCTTTAATTGACTTCTCTGACATTGCCTACAGTACACTCATCTTACATAGCCAAAGGCTTGATATCTTCTGGAAGGAAAAAAGTAACAGCATCTTCCCTTTTTGCATCCATTCTCTACCACTTATGAGTCTTAGGATTTCCACTAGTTGCCCAGACCATGAATAAAACTCATGGTCTAGTTGCCCAGACCATGAATAAAACCAATATCTATTTTTGTATTTCCTCCCTTTCTAAAAAAGTCATGCTGTAAAATAAGGAAGTGACTGGTGAAAGAAAACAACAGTGTTTGGAGGCTTAATTTATTTATTTCAGCACCATGTTTGATGTGACAACAGTCTGCTGAGTTTGAAGTTGTTGATCATGGGCCTTATTCTTCGTTTTATCCAGATTTCTATACTGCATGACATGGCTTGTGTACCTGTACTCTCCTTTGGATTGTCCCTCTGCTATATTTGCTGAACTCAAGTGTATGATCCACATACTAGGCTTTCTACTGTTTTATTTAATCTGAAACTAGATTGGTTAATGGACTCTGCCAGATTCTGACTTTGCTGTTGATTCCGACCTCCAGTGTATGATCAAACTCCAAATGCTAAGCTTAAACATGAAGTTTGAGTCTATTGCAATCACAGTGGCTGCTCAAGATCTTAAAGCTGTCTATGTGTTCTCTTCTACTTTTTTCTGTTACATGTTTGGTTTGCTTCAAGCTATCTTAGCTCAGCTGTGTGGATCCAATGTCTCTATTAATATTATACTAGACTGACAGCATACACAAGCCAAGAAGAAATGGATCACACTGAGTTTACAAGAGCTGTTACCAATCAAGGTCAGATGTTGGGAGCTCATACTGTTCACGTACAGATGCTTAAAGGGACACTGAACCCTATTTTTTTCTTTCATGATTCAGATAGAGCATGCAATTTTAAGCAACTTTCTAATTTACTACCATTATCAAATTTTCTTCATTCTCTTAAAATTGCATACTCTATCTGAATCATGAAAGAAAAAATTGGGTTGAGTGTCCCTTGAAAGGGACATTAAACACTAAATAAATGTTAAATAGAATGATGCAGTCAAATAAAAGATTAGTCTGAGAATAACATGTAGATATATTTTTCAAAGTTTCATTAGTTTAAATGTTGAAAAAATAAGTGTGAAGATTTAGTGTCTATAAAACAATGGGAGCTGCCATGTTGTAACTTAGGTTATCTTCTCTGCTGCAGCCAATGGCTGTGTGGAATAGAACAGTGTTCTGCACTTCCATTTCTAAAAGGAACTAAAAAGCTCACAATTTCAGAATGGAATTGCAGAAAAAGGGGACAAAATAAATAATGAAAGTATATTGCAGTATATATATATATATATATATATATATATATATATATATATATATATATATATATATATAATTTATTTTATATTACCATCTCAAAATGTTTAATGTTCCGTTAAGGCTAAGGGCTAGATGACAAGTGTAGCACAAAATATTGCTTTCGCGAGGGCGTTATACTTAGAATCCTCTTGTGCAAAGGTAAATTTTGCTGTGTGATGCAACATCGCAAGTAGCGATTGAAGGTGGACAGGTTCACTACTGGCGAACCTGTCTGCCTGCAGGGATATTAAATTTATTCAGCTGGCTACATTTACACAGTTTCTTTATAGCATTATAGCCAATACTTAAAAGAACATAAAACCCAATTTTTTTCTTTCATGATTCAGACAGAAAAAACAAATTTAAACAATTTTCCAATTGTCTTCTATTATCTACATTGCTTCATTCTCTTGGTATCCTTTGAAATTACTGGAAGCTAGCTGAAAGCATTGGGCGAGCCAATAGCATAAAGCAGATAGGTGTAGCCACTAATAAAAACCTCTGGAGCCTACCTCGGTATGTTTTTCAAACAAGGATACTAAGAGAACTAAACAAATTAGTTAATAGAAGTAAATTGGAAAGTTTATAAAATCACACGCTATATCTTAATCATGAAAGAAGAAAAAAAATGGGTTTATGTCCCTTTAAAGGGACACTAAACCCAAAATGTTTCTGTTATGATTCTGGTAGAGAATACAAGTTTAAACAACATTCCAATTTACTTCTATTATCTAATTTTCTTCATTCTTTAGATATCCTTTGTTGAAGATATAGGAATGCACATGGGTGAGCCAATCACATGAAGCATCTATGTGCAGCAACCAATCTGCAGATACTGATACTATCAAGATATGCTTTTCAGCAAAGGATATGAAAAGAATGAAGCAAATTAGATCATAGAAGTAAATTAGAAAGTTGTTTAAAATCACATGCTCTTTCTGAATCATGAAAGAAAAAAATGTGGGTTTCATATCCTTTTAAGTGTAGAAACACCACCGGAAAAAAACAGCTATTTAAAATGCTGAAATAAATGTAAATTAGATATTTGTACACAATTTAATACACCCCAGCAGGTAAAATGGATCATTGGGAACAAATTAAAGTGGAGAGAAAAAAACGGTGCACTGTCCCTTTAAATAATGCTACGCCACTCTGTTATACCAATTCCGTGGATTTAGGGTTTCCACAAGAAAAACATAAGAGATTGCAAAACTAATGGTTGCTAATTATAAAAAGCCACAATAGTCAACATATTAAAATATAAGGATAGCCACTTTAACCATATATTTTAACACATTTGAGGGGATTACATATAGCATACAGGCTGCCCACCCCCCAGTTGCCAGGTATCTCATTGCGTTGCGTAGTACAACATAATATCTTTTACTCTAGTCTAAACTATAATTAGATTCTCCAATACCTAACTAAAGTAACTAGTCAATGTAAAACATTATACACGTTATTGCACTCTACCTCGCTGCGATGTTACTGCCAGAACGCATAAAAACTAAAAAAGAACAAAAACGTGGTAATTGTAACCATGATGCTGTGAAATAAAGCTAGTTGTGGGAAAAAAAACAATCACGAGATTTTATTTTTATTGTAACCTCTCGCGATAATTTCTTTTGCTTAGAGGTCTGGAAAGTTGTAACGCTTAGTGTTCTCGCGTGTTTTTTGATGTGACGACAATTCTCGCAAGAATCTACGTGAAGGCCCCTGTCTGTGCGGACGGAAGTCCTCGCGAGATGTAGATTGGCAGACCCCTGTCTCTGGTAACGCCAGGCTGCCGTTTTTTCGCGGTGTGATTTTTCTTTTCCCGCCGAAATCCCGCGAGATTCGTTCCCGGTGATCGGCACTACTTGAGTAAAGCGAAGAATCGCTGTCACACCTACTATAGTTTGCGTTGTAGAGTTAAGTGCAAACAGAGGGAGTAGAGGCCGCAACGTGCTTGCAGAAGGCAGGAGCCCCCAGTCATACAGTATTTCAAAGAGAATCTTGTCGCCTTCCAATTAAAAAGAACCTAGGCCACTATTACCCTCACGAGAGAACGTGGTTTATTCTACATGTGTGCCTGTCCAAGAAATGTCTCTCGATAAACTAAATCTGTAAAACACATGCAATTTGTAACTCCCCTTCATCAGCCTATGGGATGTCTGTGAAATCTTTTACGTGATGATATATTGTGTGTGAGGTTGCTACATTGTGTTTAACCTTAAAAATTCAAGACTGGATACCAAAGCAACAAAGGCTTCAACACTGCAATTAAATACACAAGCAAACTGGAGTAATCAACTGCTGGATTATTGGGGATCATCCAAGTGTCGACTTCTGCTACTTTTAACTGTGGAATGGTTAATCTTTGTATTTATGAAGTAATGCATGGTGTATCTGGCTCACCCAAGGAAAATGAACAAATAGCTCATGCAAAGATCAGAGTACCTCTACTCTGATAGTGACAACAAATAATTTGTAACCTAAAATAATACTTCTGGAAATATATGAGTTTTGTGGAGCCCTTATTTTTGTTTTGTTCCAGCAAGGATACTAACCTCATGAGAAGAATAACTGGCCAAATGGATTTTGTGTTTTATGGAGGGAGGGCAGCTTCTACAGTCTGTTAATTTTATCAGATATCTGCAGACTGGCTGAGATTACCTCTATGTAGAAACAAAAAGTTTGTCACTTTTGTAAATGAGGGAAGAGTTGGGGTATATTGGATAGAGGGGGTTGTTCTTCCTTTTTATTTTTTTTATTATCTTTCTGAGTTACGTTTTATAATTCAATTTGAAAGGAGGCTCCACTTGTTTTGTGGGGTTCTCCCCTTCCCCCACCCCTGTTTTTCCCCCCTTCCTCTACCAACTAATAGAGGAATGCCAAATTTAGAGCGGCATGGGAACAAGAAGGACAGTGGAGGGTCAATATCTATCATGTCACAGAACAGTGGTAGTTCCAATAACAGAGAGAAACAGAGGACTAGTTCAAAACATAAGCGACACAAGTCAAAGCATCTGAAAGACTCTCCGACTGCACCTGAGCCTCAGACCCTCAACACCCTTAAGCTGGTGGAATATGATGATATCAGCTCTGACTCTGACACTTTCTCAGATGATGTTCCAGCCAAGTCAGAGAAGAGAGATGAGGAACGAAAGAGCTCAGATAAAACTGAGAAGTTGCATAAATCCCGGCACCGCCATCAGCACAAACGGGTCAAGGAGGCCACAAAAATAAAACAGTCAGAAAAAGAGAAGAAACCAGAGAAAGTTCAAGAGGCAACTGTGAGCAAGGTACCTAGTTCCAAAGAAAGGACAACCAGTGCTGTCAAAAGGACTGCTGAAGAGCAGGAAGAGCGCTCTTCCAAAAATAGCAACAAGGAAGCTCGGACGTTGAAGGTACGAGAAAAATCTAGACGAGAGAAGGAACTGAAGGCTGGGCACAAGGACCGGAGCAAAAGTCACCGCAAAAGGGATTCTGCCAAGCGTTATAAAACTTCTGATAGTCCTAAGAGAAAAGGTAGAAGCCCACGAAGAAAATATGGCAGCAGTCCCAAGCAAGATGACAGCTATTCAGAAGCATCGGGTGGGCAAGACTATGATAGCCCACCTCGCTCACATGCCTCCAGCAATTATGCTGATGCATACAAAAGGAATATGGACAGCCCTGGATACAAAGAACCTGCTGCCTATCAGAGCAATACCCGTTCACCTAGTCCTTATAGCCGCAGGCCACGCTCAGTTAGCCCGTACCGAAGAAGATCATCCAGTTATGAAAGGGGAAGTGGCTCCTACAGTGGAAGGTCACCAAGCCCATATGGACGCAGGAGGTCCAGTAGTCCGTTTGTAACTAAGCGGTCAGTGAGTCGAAGTCCAGCCCCCAGGTGAACTGATAATACTGTTATAGCATAAAAGCTGTTTTACTAGCACATAGTAGTTACTGTCCTTTATGATATTGATAACCTACCTCACTGGTATTTGTGCTCATTGTTTTGAGATGTAAGTGAAATTTCAGAATTAACCTAGTTCTTTAGGAGCTATGTGAATAGTCTAGACATTGGGGTACTTTGGGTTTTATTTAGGGAATTACATGTATTGTATTATATATTGTATTATTTATATATATATATATATATATATATATATATATATATATATATATATATATATATATATATATATATATATATATATATATATATATATATACCAATCAAAGAAAAGGCACTCACTGGTCTTCATAAAATATAACCATTAATTGTATCATTAAAAAGACATAACGTTTCAGTGTGCAATTACACCTTTGTCAAATAGGTTTAGCTCCAAATAACGGACCCAAAAAGCGGTGTCTTTTTAATGATACAATGAATTGTTATATTTTATGAAGACCAGTGAGTGCCTTTTCTTTGATGGGATTCTGGATGTGGTTCTAAAGTGCACCCTGGCAGCTGACTGATACCGTAAGATTGTGCTTATCCTACCTTGGGGATATATATATATATATATATATATATATATATATATATATATATATATATATGAGACACATTTTTCATTAAAGTTACAAACTTGTCAGAATATTGAGCAAGTCACACATGTTTTTTTTGGAGGCGAACCCAGAGGCAGAACTTTGTTTCACTTTCTGCAATGAGAATTTTTTAGTGAAACATTTTCTGCAGATCATTTTGAAATGAAATTCAATTTTAAATTGGGCAGTTACACTAAAGCACCTGGTCAGCTGCAATGTGTTGATTAACTGGAAAATAGAGCAATTTTAAAAGTTTTTTTATAATATATTGCAGCAGTTAAAAATTGCATTGTAAATTAGTTGAAAAGATAATTAAATACATTTTTGTTAAGTTTTTAAAATGTCTCTTTAATAAATTTGTTTCCTTTTGCTCTTGGTCTAACATCCAATTATTATAAGGTAAAAAGGTAATAATTACTAGGTGCATTGCTTACAAGAACGTCTTTCATTCAGGAGTCGCAGGTTTGCAGAAGGGGAAAGGCTAGGTGGCGGGTTGAAAAAATTCATGAGAGACGGTTATCTATCAGTGCGCTGCTGCTCCTCCATATTTGACTGTTCCGTGTTAAGAAAAACTTAAGTGCAGCCAGAGCACAGCGCTGTTTAAAGAGAACAGCCTTATGTTAAAGCATTAATAGTTCCTGTATGTATCCCGTTCTTTCTGCAGACATGCTGCATTTTCTGCAATATCTCAAATCACAGCATGTTGGGGAGGCGAAGCACAAATATTTTCTCACTAATTCTAGTTTTAAATGTACACAAAACACAATGACTTTAAGGTAAATTGTTTGCGTAGTAAAAAACAAAATATACTTTAATTTATTTTACCTCTCCTGTAATTTAATAATGATTTTTTTTCTGAGCGTTACATAGTGCTTGACCCTGTTAGAGTTGTCCTTAATTGGCCTCAGAGGTGATAAGATACTGAGAAACAATGCAAACCTTGACTACTCCAGCTTACACAAATCAGGATTGGTTCATTCAAATAAGGCAAGTGGTGATGTAATCTGGCAATTAAAAACAATTGGATTAAACAGTGTTAATATATTCAGAAATGTTTCACTCGGCTGCTAGTTTATTGCAGTGAAACATAAGCGTTGTAAATAATTTTGAACATATTTTGTCAAGCTCTGGTATATAATTTGTAGTGCCCTTGTGCATATTTAATGCCTTTAAATGCTGTTAGGATTTGTATGGGTTACAGCTGCTCCTTCTGTTTGAGACACTTGTAACGGTTGTGTTTGTCATCCAGGAAGGGAATATTGGTGTAGCGCTGTCCGTGTATTGATGAGAGTACAATCGGGTTGTTGCATCTTTGCTGCGTTTTTCTTGGCAGTCAAAGTTGTTAGTCAATTAAAGGGGCATAATACCCATATGCTAAATCACGTGAAAGTGATGTCGCATAACTGTAAAAAGATGACAAGAAAATTTCACCTGAACATCCTAATATAAAAAAGGAATATGTTTTACCTCAATGCATTCAGCTTACAAGAGTAAGTGCTTTGGTAAGTTATACTTCAGCTACTGTCCTGCAAGTTACAAAAAACAATCTGCACCAGCATTGCTGAGGTCATGCTATGCTTTGCTGTCTCATGAGCTTTCACTGAAATCTTGTTAGATTTCATAGTAAACTACTTCCTTAAACTTAAAGGGACATTCCAGTCAAAATGTAAATGCACATAGATTTATTACGTATTTGAATAGAAACATATTTGCAATATACATGTATTGGCAAAAATGCTTCTAGTAAGAGCTATCACTGTTATAGAGTTAACATTTTTTTCTGTGCATGTGAAGCATAGCTATTGTCACTGCACCCACATATTAAATACTGCAGCTGCTCAAATCATCAGTTGGGCTTGTATCATGTCAGCAATTAACAAATTGAGTCATTACCAGATGGTACAAGCACCTTAGGCGCTCCGAGGACGTGTTGTGTTTAAAATGCTGGTGCACAGTGCATACTTAAATACACTTTTAAAACAGCTATAGCTTTTATAAGAAGCATTTTTGCTAATGCACGTATATTACAATATTGCTTCTGTTCAATACCAAAATGCACCCATGTGGTTTCCAATTTTGCCTGGAATATCCCTTTTAATAGGGAAATAACATGAATGTGCCTGCACATGCCAGATGCATACTAACTTTCAAGCCCTGGGACTAGCATCCTTATTGGCTGCTTAAATTCCCTTGTACAATGTGGTGGTTAATATATAGGTTAATATCTTCCTTTTTACAGAGACTGTTCAGGTGATATTTTCTTGTAAGCGTTTTACAGCTATGCTGCATCACTTTCAACTCTTTTTGGAATCCCGTCCTTTTAAGGGAATAAAGGGACAGTAAACACTTAAACACTTTGTAGTAACAAGGTATTTCTGCTGTGTTGCTATAGAATACCATATCAGCCAAGTCTTAAACAAGTTAAAATCCTCTTTACTAATATATATATATATATATATATATATATATATATATATATATATATATATATATATATATATATATATATATATATATATATATATATATATATA